>NW_009647763.1:1930884-1935484 GCF_000708025.1 Charadrius vociferus | reverse complement strand
GCGGCGGACTGTCAGCGCTGCCAGCGTGGGGGGATTTGAGCCGGGAGATAACGCGGTAATGCTGAGGGAGGGCTGGGTTGGGTCGGTTTGTATGTTTGTGTGGGGTTTGCGCCGGAGCTCGGATCGGCCGCGCTTCTGACAGTTCAGCCCACACGCCTGATTAATTCTTTTGTACGTGCATGGGAAGACCTCAGTAAACAGAAACCTGGATATGCTTGGCAGCTGGTTCTGCATCTCTCGGTTCTCCTGAGCTTCTGTTCTGCGTGCAGAACTGGTCCCACGATTGCATTTTCGACTCCATACAAGCAGCAAGATCCAGATTTGGCCTCGGATTCCCAAGCAGTGGCAGTAAGGGGGGGTTCTTGTTAAGTTGCTTTCTGAGCCTGTAAAATAGCCCTCAGAAAGTGACTAATTGTACAGCTGCACAGAGCTACAGGGAGAGTTTTTTCGGAGCTTTGTCCAACTTTGAAGAAGGGATCCCATAAAAATTGTATCTGCTATGTGGGGTTTCATTTGTGTGTGTCCCAGCTCCCCACAGAGTGAGTGAAAGATGGCTTGCAACATCAGCTTAGCTTTCTCAATGTGTTGGAAACATTCAGGAATCCAAAGAACTGTGTTGCAACTTGTGTGGCAGCTGTATCAGGTATAAGCCTAGCCTAAATGGGATCCCTGCTCCGAGACCACTGATAGTTTTCTTCTACATGGAAGTAGAAACCCTGCGTTGCGGATGGCATGCTTATGAACAAAATTGATAAGGAAGGCCTTTCGCAGATAAGATGCAAAGAGTATGAACACTGTATGGATAACTTACCCTATTTCATTGCAGAAGTATTCCTTATGGTATACTCCGGTATACGGTTCCTCAAAAGGAAGAAACCACCATCACCCTTACCAAAAGGCTATTTTTGTGGTTTGTAAGTGTTAGGTGAAAGTTTTGTGATAACCAGTTTGACTTCTTTTTGGTGCATTGTAACTGCTTGACAAACTTAAGGATCTTTTCTTCCAAACCAAGACAGGTAGATCACTTTGTGCCAATAGAGGTATGTTAGTTTGGCATGGCCTGGTGCAGCCAGACTTGAAATGAGAATGTTTTATTCCTGAGGATACCTGCAGTATGGTGGTACATTACATTGATGCCCTGATAGGAAGCAGTATTTACTTATCTCTGTTTTAAATAGGCAGCTAATTATTACCATACACTGATGCAACACATCTAAAGGGAAGGGTGAAATGAGGCTAGTCCTGTGCTGTGCAAACCCTGAAATTTTACATGTGTCAGACAGTTATTGTATTCTCTCTTGGTCATCATTTTGCACAAGTTATATATTTACTACTTTTTTTTTTTTTTATTACTACTCAGTTCTTTGAGCTAAGCCTGTTATTGCTTTTAATTTGATGATCTTTGTTCATGTCATTGCAATTTCCAAAACTGGACGCGGTTCTGATGTTTGGCTTTCTCCATTTGGTTTTAAATTCTTTGGTAAGTGGCGTCTCTGCTGTCAAATTTAATTTTGCTACTTAACACCTGCATTGCTGCTGTTAATATTTATGTTTCAAAGATCCCATTTATTAAAGTCAGTGAGAAGTAATGATGATTTCTTTCTAATATTTTTTTTAAATTGTATGAAATACAGCCTTTTTGTAAAGGAAGGTTATTTTGTTGGCCTGTCGGTCGCAAGGAATTGATGTGTAGGTTGAGCATATTGACATGAAGTTGCACATAAAGACATGTCAATTCTCTTCTTACATGCTCTCTACGTATTGTGACGTGGCCAAGGAGCATCGGGTGGGATGATCAGTTGCAGTTAGCATCATGAACGTCTCTATAATGCAAGCCATCAAAGCTTGTCTGCAAGTTTAACCCTGTCCCTGGCATTAAAGGGAAATAATCTGCAAAACAAAGAGAATGGCTTAGTAATGCTGGCTTTGTTTGGGAACAATGACAAGGGGGATTTTTCCTTCCCATTTTTGAAAATACAGAAGCTTCATGGAGAAAGCTGTTTGCTGGTGCGGGACTATAAGAACAACAAGGATTGTAAACAAATTTAATTGCTTTCCCATTTACGAGATTCTTATTGCTCATAAACCTTTTCTTATGGGGACAATATTGTAAACTACTGTATCTCTTGTGGTGCACAGGCAGATGCAGCGTGACATTGTATCGGGTGACTTAAGTATTTTGCTCTGGCTTTCAGGATGAGGGGATAGGACGTTGTACACCTGCTTTTCAAATCATGGGTAATTTTTACTTGAATAAATGGCTTTTGTTCTCTTTGTGGGGCCCAGGCAATAATTTCCTCTTGGAACTGAAGGTCCCAGGGTGACTTTTGTGATTCCAGCATGATCTTGTATGGGAAGGACGAGAGGAGGACTAGCAAACTTCAAATCTGGGTCGCGACCACTTCTTGGGAAGTAGCTGCAGACTGGCAGCTGGTATAAGCTACACTACATAGGTCCCTGGTGCTTGGGAAAGTACATACTTTGAAATTGTAAGGGGGTTTTATTTGTGTTCTGTTATTGCTTTGTTGCAAAGTAAAGTTTCCGTGTAGTATCCATCAGATAACAGGGGTCCCTCAGTGTTTGTTCCTTGCAAAGCACGGGTCGGGGTGTGAGGGAGGGAAAGCAGGAGAACAAAGCTCTTTGTCTTCAGTTACTCATTCTTTTCAGTCATAGACTGTGCTTGCTTGTCTGGCTGTACGATGCGTCCTTGTGTGTGTGGGATCCATATGCTCCTTGATATACATATTGGAGTATTAATAGGTAAACGTATCTTGAACAATCTCTGCTGTTTCTTTTCTGTTATATGCTCTTTGGCATCCTGTTGCGAATGCATTAGTTCAGCTACATCCATTCATTGCACCTCATGTGAAAGAACTTTCTGGTGTGGCAAACTGGTTAATGCTGTGCTGTATTGCAGTAGGTGCTATGTCTTTGCAACCTTTGCTAGGGGAAAACTTCCTCATCTACCAAGAGCGGCTGGACTTCTTCTGCCGTGCCCTTCAACTGGGAGGCCCGCTTTCCAAGGGTCTTGTATTGGTGTGCCACATGCGGTCGGAGAGTTTAACTTTGTGTTCGCTTCAGGATATTGAAGGTAGCTTTCAGTTGTATGTGATCTTCGCGATGGTTGGGTTTTTCCAGGGTTTGCCACTGACGTTGGGGCTCACTGGAATGGTTCAGCTCTCTCTGCTTTGGTTTGGCTGTCTTAAACTTTCAGTTTAGGGTGGTAGAGATGCTTCTTTATGTCCCCCAACTAAGAAACTTGTGCCTGACTCTATTTCACTACAAGGATATTTTTAAGGCTGTTTAGTAAAATGCTTTCCTGACGTGTATTTGAGCTTTGCATGATGAGCAGGGTGTTGTGCCATAAGAAAGGACATCGAAATACGATGAGACACATCCCTATGGGGCCGATGACTGGTTTATAACTCATGGTGGTGGGAGGCACTAATTGCTCAAGGTGGTTTATAAAATTCAAGTGTAGTATGCAGTACTTGTGACCTTAGTTTAACTGCACTAGCCATGTCTAGAGAATTAATTAGATTCAGTACTTTTTTAACAGTCTTTCATCAGGTTTTCATTAAGCTTGTGTGTTGCTGTTTTGTGTGGTGTTTTATTATGTTTCCAGGATCCAGCTGCTGTAATATGTTTTACACCATGGAACTTGCCTAACTGCTTTTCATCTTTTAACAGCATGCATCTGTAGCTGTGACCCAGCATTAGGTGACGTAGTTTTCATCACTTTCAATTCTTAAATGCCAGGGTGGGTGAGGATGAGTGAGGACAACTCTTTGAAGTGATCAGAGCTCATCATGATGGCAGCAGAGAAATCTTGTGTGAATTACAAGGGCAGCTCTTGGGAAATGCTATGAGGCCCTAAACAGTCATTGTTTCTATAGGGCATGAAGAAGGATGCTTTTTCCATTAATGTTTGTCTTCTATCATCTGCAGGTACTTACGCAAAGATCAATATTGCCATTCTTTTCTGTGAAACCTAATGGTTGGACAGAATGGAAGGCTGTCCCTTCCATCTTCTATGCTATTTGTTTTTAGTCTTTCTGAAGAGATGTTTTGAAAGAAATGCTGGGAGGTTAACTTAATGACAACTTCTGGTTCAGTTTCTCCAGTAGTCAGATGGGGTTTGGCCAGTTGTACCTCCTATTTGAACAAGAAGAAACTGATCCTGCGGGAGGCAGGAAATGCTACCTCCTAATTAGCGTTGTTGTTGTTGTTTAAAATCCTTCAGTGTTTGGTTTTAAAGGCACAGCATAATCATTTGATGTTAATGCAGAACGTGTATACATATGTATGTAATTTTTTCAAGTTTAAGCACATTAATGCAAGAGAGCCAGGGGGATGGGGAGTATGGCTTTCTATTTGTCTGCATGATGGACGGACAATCCAGTTTACACTTCATCTCCTGCTATTTTGTTTAGCAAGTATTTTCCACTCTTTGTGTACAAGGCAGTACTGGAGCACATTTCCTGCTTCAGCCCAACAGGAAGCTTTATTCAGCTTATTCCTAGGGAAACCCCTCCTCCATCCCTAGCTCACCAAAAGTGAGCAAGTATCAGCAGTAGGCAGGAGATGAACAGGCTGGTTG
>NW_009647763.1:1864517-1930828 GCF_000708025.1 Charadrius vociferus | reverse complement strand
TTAAGAACAAAAAGAAACCTTTAGGAAAAGGTTTAGGAAAAAAAACCCAAAAACACACAACCAACCAAAACACACACGCACCCAACAAAAAAAACCCCAAACCCAACCATCAAAACCATGGTGTGCTGTTGAGGAAGCTTTGGTGAGAAAGTACTGACTTTAAGGGGGAAAAATTCTGTTCTAACAGTATTTGGGATCTACAGGTTGGCTGCGATACTCTACAGGTGCTTCTGGTGACCATGCGCAATAGTACTTCTCTCTGTTGCTGTGTAATATGAAGATTCAGCAATAAAGTTCAAACCACGTTAAACAGTTAATTGCTAAGTTCCCCTAGGAAAAAAAAAAGGTATTTTCTCTTTCTCCCTGTTGTAATTATTCAGATTGCTGCTCAGAAGCAATATAATTCTTGTTTTATTTAGCTAGTGCAAGACTAATTATCTGTGGAAATTCAACCTGATCCAAAGGAGATTTCGTCTGAAATAAGCAGGAAGAAAGTCTGAGTTCGAAAAAGATTTCCCATGGGGACAGTGGGCCAAATCGCTGTCCTGCTGAGTGGCAGAGCTCCAGCTGAATTCAGTTTGATGAGGGTTTGGCTTGCTGTTTTGAAAACAGTTGACACTCTTTGGCTGAAATTTAGAGCTGCTTTGTACATTGCTCAGAACCTATTATACACCACCTACGAACATTTATTTCCGTAGATCTTATGATTGGCTTGATCATTCAGGAAAACGGTGTTTAGGAGAGGTAGTTAATGAATTAAACACACTTGTATTTGGTTGTTTTTAATTAGGATCTATTTTGAAGGTTTCTAGATATTTTAGGATACAATAAAATGTCCTCAGAAGTTTCTCTTCCTATTAGTATTGGCACAGTCTCAGTTTGGTTGAGTGCGAGCTAGTAATCTTGGTCTTGTGGGCTTCCCTCCTAAGCTGCTAATATGAAGTTCCTGCAGAAGAGGCATTTTTTGGGTGAACCTATTAACAAACATAAAACAACACAGTGGAAAGCCACTGAAATGCCTCAAAACCTCCGTCCTGGAATTTAAACCAGCCTGTAACCTGTGGAGAGTCAGATGAAGCTTTCAAGGGGGATGGGGTGCAGTTTATCCCACACGTGCTTAGTGATTCCTGCACCTTCCTCGGAAGCCTTTGGTGCCAGCAGCCATCAGCCACGGGATACTGCACTTAATGTGGCCAAGGCCAGATTCACTATGGTAGTTCCTGGCCTTTTTTCCGTATTTCTGGGTGAAGGAGGGAGAATTTCCCATTCCTCTTCATTTTTCTTCCCCCCCCCGTTCAAATCAATGATACGATAAATGAGGGTGTGTGCTTCGGTTCCTGTTATCAGGAGTGTTAGTGCACTGCAAACAGAAAGGGAGATTGAGAAATAAAAAGAATTAAAAAATGCCCATCAAAGGCTTGGCGATTATGCGAAGTCCCAGTTTCTTTTGTAGTCGTAAACTAGCTATCAGCAGGCGAGATCAAAGCCGTCCACCCTAACAGTTAACAAGATCAATTAAACATGGTAATTAAATGTTGTTCTTGGCTGTAGGTTTGATAGGAAACCTGCTGGTTGGATGGCAGTCTCTGGGGAGCCTGGATGACAAGCCACTTAAGAGACTAGAAAAAATATCTTTCTACCTGTGGGTTAAGCACAGATTAATGTGGGTGGACTTTGCAAGTTGCTTGTATTTATATCATACCGTGTTCTAGTTGGGCAGGGCTGCTCCTGGCTTCAGGCTGTTGTGTTTTTTTTTCCTTTGTCATTTGTGAATTATGGTGTTTTATGTTAAGTTGGTTTAATTTATTTATTTATTGGCCTCTTGTCCTTTAATCAGCATTGCACATATGAGATTTCGTTGCCCTTTGAGAGTTCGGAGTGGTTAGAATACCAACGTTTAAGGTCCTGCTGAATGCAGTTGAGCTTCCGTGAGGCTGCAGCCTGGAGGCAGGGTAGCTGTGCCGGCAGAGAGAGGCAGTGCCGAGGAATTGCTTTGCCATAACTCCTCTTCATAACTTCCCCATCGGAGCCACTGGTCCACACTCTTTTTAGGTTAGGGCCTGATTATTAGTCTTTTTTTTTTTCTTCTTCTCTTCTATTCCTCCTTTTCTTGAGTCGTTTATGGTCCCTGCCCCAGGTGTGCTCTGAGCTGCCTCTCCGTCTCCAGTCCTGCCCCCTCTGAGGGGTGACAGTTTCAATGTCCGTTCTGTACCTCACCCCCACGGTGTGCCCCATGAAACTGGCCTTGGGCATCTCCCCTTCCTCAAATACAACATGCTCTGCATGCCTGACAGTTGGGAGGATATGGGAGGAAGGAGGTGAGGGGGTGGGAGGCAGAGACAGGAAAGGGTGAAATTTGATGGAGCTTCTGGCTTTCTCCTGACAACCCCTTCTCCGTCCTCCGTTCCGTCCCCCGCGCTGTTAGCCCCAGCGTAAGCCCTTCCGGGCTGGGGCTGGGGCACAGTGAGTGCATAGTGCCTTAGTCATTGCCTTAGTCTTGTCTGAGTACATCCCTCTGTTCGTTTTGAATGCTTTCCTTCCAAACACAGAGATGTCTATTGCTCTGCTATCGGAGTATAAATCAAGAGCAGAACCATTTACACTATTACAGTGGTGGAAGTGAGAACATCCAGGCATTACTTGAAATAAAAAAACAAACAAACAAAAACAAAAAAACCCCAAACCTCAAAGGGATGCACTTTAATTTATATCTGTGGCTAAGTTCTTACAACATTTTAACTAAAAGAACATTTTAGTGTTTCATTAAATTTAATTTCCCTAATCTACATGTGAGCAGGAGCTCTGTTTTAATCTGAAATTTAACATCTTGACAATCAGTAGATCTGTTAAGTTAGTTGATTGGATATTCCTTTTACTGTATTCAGGCTGTAGTCTAACTAAGCAAATTTTGATTAATCTAAGATAGTAATTTTTTAATTAACTTAGCTCCTACTTTTCAGAGATTAGGACTATAACAGATGCCCCCTAAAGTAAATTGAAACTATGGATGCTGTCTGAAGAATTGAGCTGCTTAATATTTATTGCCACTAGAAAAATTGATGTAAATTGCAATGGAAAAATGATAAAGTAGAGATTTCAAGCATATAGAGTAATAGTGATAGTGCTGTTTTTTAATTTTTTTCGGTTGAATGGCCAAGTGGAAAATGAAAACAAGAGACTTCCTAGAATGTTCTAAATGGTAATGTATTGTACTTGAATGTTCTTCTTTCTCCTTGCGCCTCCTGGTTGGTTTTTGATTGTTTGTTTGTTTTTCCCCTCTTTTTAGCATCAAAGTGCTGGCTACAGAAGAGGTCTCATCAGCTTCTAAGTGGTGGGATAAATATTGCCACTCACTGGCTTAGGCATATTCTTGTGTGTCTGGTTCCTACGTTGGTAAGCCTTCCCAACAGCATGGGTTTGAGTAAGAAAGCAAGTTTAGTCTTTCTCCTGGCAAACGGACATCTGTCTGCTGTTTTCTACTTTGGCAAGTTTTGGCTTTCGGCAGCAGATGGGGTTTGCTTACAGGAAGCTCAGCAAGACCCAAGAGGGGTGCTTTGTGGGTTATCTCTAGTGGCACCTTTTGTTCCTGTTGTACGGGAGGAAAGAGCTCCCATGTGAGTGGTGTTGGCTTTCCCTTCCTATTCGGTATCTAGTTGATGCAAAGTAACTGAATCTGCTTGAGTGGCTTGAAAAACCAAGTGATGTTTGGCTAATGCAGTGTCTTTAAAAGTTAAAAAGAAAACCTCGAAATGTTGTTAGCCACGTTGCCCCTAGAGGCGCTTAAAACATTTTGAATTAGAACAAAGCAGCCAAGTACCAGGAAATAGGAATAAGCTCTTACCAAACTTAGCTAAAACGTTCCCATTTTTCTTAGTTGTGATGCTTGATTTTCAATTTAGAAGAATGATAGCACAAGCAAAGCTTGATTGATTACACAGCAAGATCCACCCCCCACCCCACTTATTCTGGATATGATGCAAATAAAATCCTTTTTTCTCAAATTTTGAACGATCCAAGGAATTATGGAAATAACCACTCGGTAAGACTGGGATGTATGTTAATGTATATTCGAACAACAATTCAACAAAGTATGTAGTTATAGTCTCCTTTAAGCTATTTTAATTTGTAGTGTTGGAAAGATAGAGGCCCTGTATTGTGAGCTTTAACATTTTAAATAGGGGAAAGAACTAAATAAGTTTGTTCTACATGTGGTATGCAGGAGAAAGGGAATGAAAATAATATAATGTTCATAATAAGCCTTGGTGTGTTAGTCAAGGTACAGTTTTCTAAGATAAAGGTAGGTAGTTACTGTGCGGTTCCTCCTGCTAGATTTATTATTATTTTGTTTAATAGCATGTGTACGTGATAGATCAAGAGTATTACAAGGTATAAGCGTATTTATCACAAAAAGTCAGCTTGCATGGCTGAATGCACGCCGTAGGGAACAGGTAGGGTAGGAAATAGAAGGGCGATAATAGGGGAATAGCAGGGGTTTGTACCGGTTGTGTTTGGGAGCTTGATGGAAGCCCAGATACAGGAAACTGGTATAGCAACTGATCCCCGCGGGGCCACCACCCTTCCCCGTATCTCCGGCTGCTCCCCCGGCAGTGGGGAGCATGTGCAGTCCTGTTGGGCAGGCTGGGACAGCCCGAGCCCTGCGGGGAGCAGTCCCGCAGGGGTTTCAAGGGGAGGAGGGGGCCCTGACCCCGTCGGGCTCCAGCTGGGCTCAGCCCCAGTTGTGCAACGTGTGCCAGAGTGGCTCTGCCTCTGCGCTTGCTGAAACCACGGGTAGCATCGGATAGGGTTTACCTCGTCCTGGGGAGGCAAGCATGATCTTAACAAGGTGGTTTCAACGTAAATAGATTATTCTAGTTGATTTAGAAACTGTAGTTGCAGTTATAATTATATAATAACTATACTATAAAATATACAGAATTGTAATCTGTGATTGTGATCTTTCCATTCAGGAAAGATAGGAAAGCTGGAGAAAATGAGGTGAGGGTGAGCCAGTTCTCTTGCCCTGCCTGGTCTTGGTGGTTGGCAGTAGGACAGGGCTGCCCTTCAGCAAGAAGTCCCCTGAGCAGAGAGGAGGGAACCTGTGCTTGCTTATCCTGGATGAAAGTGAAACTGCAGCGTTGGCCTACTTGCAATCACAAATTTCCTTAAAACATTAGAAAGTGCTTATTTAGCACAGCCACAGTACGGATTTAACTGTGAGCATGAGGCTCTTTACCCCACGAGAGTCTAGTCTTAACACATACAAGTCAAGCTAGGAGATGGCAGTTTAGTTAAGTGTGGTTTGAAAAGATCTGTGTTGAAGAACCCAAAGTTTCACAATAGTCATGGGCCTTCTTGAGGTCTAGAGGAAGAGCAGGTAATTAGAAATCCACTGAGTGTTTGCCTGAGGCAAAGAATACCACAAAAACATAGAGCACTTGGTGTTTTTTAGTTTGTCACATTACAAAACCCTCTGTTTATTCCATATCTGTTACAGAGACATTATGTCTACTTGATGGTAACAAAGACCAAAACCATCTGCAATACTTATTATCTTGCCTGCTCCCGCTCATAGCTGAGTTTGGCTTGAATTCTGTAATTTGTGATGTCCCCTCTGGAGAGTGTGGTATGTAAAATGGGAGGGAGTGCTCTTCGAGGCATGTTGTTTTCACCCTGTTGCTCTAACAGAGCATGTTTTCCTCTCCCACCCCTATTCCCAACGCCCAAAATACAGTAGCTTTTTCCTTGCAAACCATTTTGTTACTGTTAGTAACCTTGCTGACAAATTGTGAAACTTGCTGCAATTTGAAAATAGCTACAGCTTGTAAACAGTTGGATAAAGAGTAGATAACTCAGCATTGTACATGGAGATAATGTGCTGCAGGTTAATGCATCAAATATTTAAATGATTTAAATGCATTGTGTAGTACAACTGGTAGAAAAATGAAGTAGGTCACAATAGACAAAAGCTTGTCTTCATTTGAGCTCCTGTCAGCTCGGCATGCTTGTACTCCGTTGGTTTTATCACCAGTTACGTCAATACACATAAAGTGTTTCTAATCTAGATCATTATTAGCGGCTTGCAAAAATAGACTATGAATAAACTTAATCCTGAAGACAAGTGAAAGCATGGGTATATTTCTTGTAAAAGTTTGAAATGACCAGGAAGAAGCTCAGAATATTTGAGCATTTAACAGAAATAGTAAATTGGAAAAATGACTGACAGACAAAAGGCAGATCCCACCAAATAGCAGGTTTTGGTTTGAATACCATAGCTATGTCCTGAAGTGACTGGACTGAAAGTGCTGTGTGACCTCAGTTAACGCTAGAGTACAGTCTCCCCATACAGGGTGTTATAAAAGATGCTTGAATTCTATGCCATTTGCTGTAGTACCTTTTTTTTATTGCTCCCCCACCTCAGCGACCTTTGTTGAAACTGTGACTGTGTGAGGTTGAATGGAATGAAACTTTTCAAGGAAAAGTTCTTGAGGCTGCTTGAGCCGTCATTGAGGATCATGTATTGTCAGCTTTGCAACTGAAAGGGTAAACATTCTTTTTGTGGTCATTGAAATCCCAGAAATGGATGGTGCCTCTGGAGATCACCTAATTCAACCCCCTACTCAGGGTAGGCTCAGCTTGAGCAGGGTGCTGGGGGCCGTGTCCAGTTGGGTTTTGAATATCTCCAGGGATGGAGCGTCCACAACCTGCCTGGGAAACCTGTGCAAGTGTTTGACCACCCTCACAGTAAAAAAAGGGGTTTTCCTTATGTTTAACTTGAGTTTCTTGTGTTTCAGTTTGTGCTCGTTGCCTCTTGTTAAAGCATTATAAGTGGCAACACTAATACATTCTTTTTACTGGAAGGTTGTCCAAGAGGGGTGCTAATTAGTACCCAGATGGACAACGAAAAAAAATGGGATACTCTGTGGACTTGGGTAAATGGCTTAGCTCATTTATCTGGAAAAGGATGGGTAAGGGAAGGTGTTAGTTAAGTAACAAAGATGGCAGCCAAAAATCACCTGATTCTTTACTTGAAGACTTCTGACCTTGCAGTGATTCTTTGGAAGAACTTTAACGCTCTCAACAAAAATACCTACTGCTTCTATCGAAAGGCAAGGTAATAAACTTGATAGTTTCCATCTTTCTGCTATCTCCAGTGGAGATGGTAGAAACTGTTTCCAGTGTCTCACCTTACAGATACTGTCGGTAGTGTCTCTTAGCGAGCGAAGAGCGTTTGGTGTTTGCAGGAAGAGCCCTGAACAACGCTTCCGCATGCTTAAGAATTTCAGCGGTGCCTTTTTTTTTGAAATTCTGACAAAGATTCTTGGCTAGTTTTTTGGAAACTGCCTAGGATCTAGGTTACAGTAATATAATACCCTTTTTTTGTTGTTGTTGCTTGTTGTCAGGAGCTTTATTAAGCAGGTTAGAAAAGATACCTTATGCTTGTGTTCTTCTTCTTGCTTGGGACAAGCAAGTGAACTCCAGTGAGAATTATGGGAAACACCTTTTTCATCATCTGCAGCAGCAGTTCCTCAAATAAAGTAGTCCCTCAGTATTCTGAGTTGCTGCTAATTAACACATTTTCCGATCTGTCCCCTAAGTAAGCACCCTTTTAGGCTGAGTTAATTGGCAGGACTTCGTACACATGATGGTGCTTTAAATGAAACTTGTGATTTAAAGGCCAAATAAAAGCTATTGGAGAAAAAAATCACATATTTTAAAAATGGTTTTGTTAGACTCCAGGATTATCTGGTATTTTACATAACCTATTACTTACATGGATGGCAAGCTATTATTATACGTTCTTTTTTTTTTCTCCAATGAAAGTTCATAAACTCTTGTTTAAAGTGTCCAAATTCACATGGAGGAAGCCAAACTGGCATTCGATAAAGCTATATTTAAAGCTCTTGGCAGGACTTTTCCCATATGAAAGATGTTATATGTAAGCTCTTGGAATACAACTTTAAAAAGGTTTTGAGATGACAATTCTAAAGACTACCAGATCATCCTAAAATTAAGAGATATAAATACTAGATCACAGTTTTGTGTCAGAGTTCTCTTGTCTTACACCAACTTCATATTGTACCTGTAAATTGTTTTTTTTGTTGTTACAACACCTTTGGGAAATATCCATTGGATAAGCTTGTAATCTCAGGTATTTGGCACCTCTCTTGCTTTCTGCTGTGGAACCTCACAAAAGTGGGATTTGCTGAAAAGTCTGGCCTTAAGTATTTGAGCATAATGAATGATCATTCCTCCCCCCCCCCCTTGTATTTCGAAGGAGAATAACTATAGCTGGTGGAATACATCCTGTTTTCTCTGCAGCAGAGAAACCCTTCCTTTTTATTTGTAATACCCACTATTTTTCTTCTTTGTTAAGGCTGCCCACATCTGACCCAGGACTTCTTAAAGCCAATGGCTAATAGAGATGTGTTCCTTTGTTTTTTTACCATAGAGGAAAAGGTTGTTGTTTTTTTTTTTTTTTAAACCAGTTAGTTTTCCCTGTGGTGTTTTCAATCAAACCCTGTGTGTGTGTCTCTCTCTCTCTCAAGAAAAAACAAATCAAACACCAACAAAAACAAACAAAAAAATCCCACAAAAAAGCCCCCACCAGATGAAAACAACAGATTGACTTTGTCCAAACTGTAAGAAAACCAATGAAGTAAAGGTGATTTATCCTTAAAGTGTATATTCTGATTTTGTTTTTCTGATCTATATCATTAATAGTGTAGATCAAGAACCTAATCCACAGTCATTTTAAAGTGGATTATATTCCTTGATATACATTTTTATATAAGTAGATCATGTAGCTAAAGCCTCTTTTTTGCCTGTTTCTTGTTTGCGTTCAAGGTCAAGAAGACACGGAGGGGTGAAAGTCTGGGTTGGCTTATGATTTGCATTTTCCAACATCAGTTTTGACCTTGAGTTGCTAAGTATGAACTTGGAACAAAAGAGCTTTATAGAAGTGGTTGATGGATGGGTTGTAATATTGAAGTCTCCCTCCCCCATGCTCACATCCTCCCAGCTCAGTCCCTAGTTAGACTGAAGCACTGTCTTCCTAGGGAAGCGCCTGCTTGCTTCAGGAGTTAAAAATGCTGAGGCTGGCACTTTGGGAGTGTGTTTGTAATACTGGAGAGGTAAGAGAGGGAGAGGAAAAGTGAAAAGTGTGTAGGTAAGTGTTTGGGTTTTATTTTTTTCTTCTTTTCTTTTTTTGGGCAGGGGGAGTGTCCAATGTTTCCTAATTAGGTTGTCGTTTTAGATTAACATCTTGCCTATCTATTGCATAGGAAATGCTATTGTATTCCTTTTGCCTTCTCTCTGCAAACAGCTTTCTTTGTGTGTGGATAGTGGTACTTTTTTTTTTTTTAAATTACTCTTTTATATAAAAAAACCCCTTTTTAAGCCCTATCCCCCTCCAGCTTTTCCCCATGTATTTCAGTAGCTTTGGCTATTGCAGGTTTGTGTTTTGGCAAAATTGCTGAGATTGCCCCTCGTTCTTCTCCACTGAAATGCTACAAAACCACAGAGGGGCTTCTTTTGGGAGGAGGGGGAATTACCAGCAGTGGAAGAAGCAACCCGAACGGTGGTATATCCAGGGATGATCTGGGAGCTGGATTTTGCAGTATGGAAATTTGAAAAGAGAGTTCCTTCTAACTAAGGACTGCCCTTGAGTTTTTGATCAAGCTTTATTAATATCCAGTAATGAGTATAGCGTAAGAACAGGACTGCTTTAGTGTGGGACGAGTGATGCTGTGTCGGGCTGGCACTGTGTCTCCCAGCTGGGCTTGTGTCGGTGGTCTGGGGTGTCCTGACATCACAAAGTGGGGGAATGTGTCTACCTGTACTGTCATATCCAGGTGATGTGTCCTTTGGATGTAATTAATCTGTTTTGCCGTGGATGGCAAAGGTAAAGTGGTTGCAAGAACAGATATTTTGCTGGAGGGAATTTTAGGAAAAAAACCAAATGAATGCGGGAAATCAACAGAAGTTAAAATGCTGTGGATGAAATCCTATGAGTACTACTGATGCTTAGAGTGCTTGTGGTTGCCAGCATCCCTATCAGAGCTCTAATAATGGCCCACACTCCTGTATTGTAAGCTTGCAAGATCTCCTCTACTATGACTTAAGGCTTGCCTGAAGGTTAGAGATGTTCTTACTGTGCAAGTCTTGAAGAGACAGATCTTGATTTTGGAAACTGGAAATACTCCTACCGAATTTGTGGATGCAGAAGAATGGACTGATGCAGAAAGAACTGGGAAACCTCTGTATGAAAATATCACCACTACCATAAAAAAAATAAGTCCTTAAATGGAAAAGCAATGTCCCTTCTTTGAAGACTGATATTTCTGAGTCACAGCATAGATAGGGCCATCGTGATGCGGCTGTAGCTAAAAGACATTCTCACTCATAGATGTCAAGAAGGCTTTGAGGATGACAGGATTCCCATTTTACTGTTAAGACAAAGAAAATTCAGAAAACTCAAGTGGCACATCCAGGTAAGCTAGTATCAGAGCCTGCGTCTCACTCCTGGTGAAACAGGATATCCCGATGGATTAAGCTGCTCTCCAGTTCGTAGGCTGCACAAGCTTGATCTGGCTGGAATTGGCTTGCCTTCTGTTGAACTTCACTTTGATCAGTTTGGCTTTGATGACTAGGACATCAGTGGCCAAACCTATCCATGAGATCTGAGGAGGAAGGGAGTAGGAGTGCCTGGTATTTTGCAGACTTGGGCTGATTGAGGCGATTAAGACGACTTTAATGATAAAGGAAAATAATTACATTATTCCCTGTAATATTCCATAGACGTTGAAATACAAGGCATTGCTTTTCACCCCAGCATTATATGAAATTAGTATTTTTATTATCTTTGTAATGTTTCATTCTAGTGCACTAGGAAGTTCACCACAGAAGTACCTTCTCGAATGATCAGTGTTGCAATGGTCCAAAGGTGTCTTGGATTTCCTATTCACCTGCTCAGCTATGTGTGTGCCCAGAGACACTCTGCAACGCCGGAGTTCGTGCTTGCTTCTTCAAATCTGGCTGGCGCTGGCAGCCTTGTCGCTGGTCTGCTGGTTAATGCCTGGGCTGAAATCTTCCCTTCTGCATCAACAATTCTGAAAAGCCTTCCTCAAAAATCCCCACTTTGATTAACTCCAGCAACCCCTTGCAAACAAATCGAAGAATGTTTTTACCACATAAATTGGTAAGGGATTATCATGTACATGTAACTACCACAATTACTTCATGAGGTATGTCTGAGGAATGGGTCAAATGCTTTTTGACTGCAGCTAAGTAAATTTCACAAAAGATGTGTATGTGATAACCACACTGATTAATTGCTCTCAAATACTTATCCCAGCTGAGTTATGCAATATGAATCTCTGAAGGGTTCCCAATAAAAAGTTTGTGAATGGTAGATGTAAATGTCAGCAGAGGCTTTTGAAATGTTGGATGTGGAAAATGCTAATGGGGAAAATATTCTACATCGCTCCTAATATAAAGACCGGCTCTAGAATTTTTTTAGGGCCTTGAGTTTAACTCCCACTGATTTAAAAATTGGAGGCTTTGCCATAAATTGTTCCTTATGCTTCTGGCAGAACAAAAGTTGAGTGTATTCAAAGAAATTAGATTAAGGCTGAGAAGTGAAAAATACCAAACTGAAAGGTGTGTGCCTAATTCCAACGGCCGCATGTGAAAATCTGCTATAATACACTTTAGATTGTATGATTGGGTGCTATTTCTGAGTGCCCCAGTGAGGATATTTTTTTTGGCAGCAGGATGATTAACACTTTCTCTTGGTTACATGAAGTCCTAAGTTTTTGGAGTGCTTTTGCTGGCAACCCAAAAATTGGAAATAGACAAACACTGAGCTGAACATGTAGAAGTTTTCAGTATGTATAGAAAATTAAAATTAAATTTCAAGGTCCACGATACCTGTAGTAATACCTGAAGATAACAGAAAAAGTTAGGAGTTTTCTCTGGTTTTGACTGAAAATGGAGGTTGCAAGGGTGTAGTCTTTCTGAGGCCGTTGGATGGGGGGGGTTGGTTACCTCTTGTGCTGGAGTGCCGAGATCAGCATTGACTTGGGAGCCCTGTGCCTGCTGTACGCAAGGAATGGGTAAAATGAACAATTTCTCTACTTAGCCGTAAAGGAAATACAGTAAAACGTTTGTTATGGTAAAGAAAGTGTACCTGAACACATGCAAGCATGACATCTCCAATCCAGATAGGCAGCCTTGTGCTTACTGTGCCTATGTTGTTCACGCTCACTGCTATCTCAAAAAAAGCTTTTAATGATGAAGCTGCTCACATTATTCCATATGACATGTGCTTCTGTGGTTGTGTGCCTTTGTGGTGGGCTCTGTTTGTCCATCGCTTGTTGGTCAGCTTCTTGAATGGGCTCACGCCAACCATGTTTTCGGCCTCATTTACTTGGCAGCGGTGGCTTTCAGGTCTCAGTTGCCTGCCCCCAGCCGTGGCAGAAGTTTGTCCCTTGCATGCTGTGTCGGTGGCAGCTCTGTGCCAGCTCACGGCAGTCCCCGTGGCTCTCCCACCCAAGAAGTGGCACTCCAGACAGACTTGTCCAGTAGGCTACTGGTGGGACCACTCCCGCTTCAGTTACAGACTGGTTTCTTCTGGGATGCGAAGAAGATCTTAGAGATGGTGCAAATAAAAATAAAATCAGACCTAATCTGTTTGTGCTCAGCTGACTAACACAACCAGTATTAAGCACAGCTGATTGATTTGCTGGTATTCTGTTTTCTCTAGAAAGAGAATACCAGCAGGCTTTACTGGGGTAGGTTTTCTGTTTCCAGTGAGGGCCATAGCACAGACCTTGAGATACTGGGATGCTGTAGTAATGGGGCTTAAATAATATAAAAAATAAAAAGAAGATAATTTTTGCTAATGTAAGAACATAGTGCAGCATTTTTGTATGCTTGGTGTTTTTTTTTAAGGATGCCCACTTCTGCGGTCCATCACGCAAGGCAGTGCTGACCTTTATGTTGTAGAGGAAGATGCATCTTTTGAAATGCTTTGGCTGGTGACCAGTACCTTCTTGCTGTAGTGTTTTACTTGGTCCATATCAGAACGTGATCTAGTTGAAGATGTCCCTGCTCGTTGCAGAGGGGTTGGACTAGATGATCTTTGGAGGTCCCTTCCAACCCAAACTATTCTATGATTCGATGGTTAGATATGCAGGAGAGAACCAAGAAGTGAGGAGGAAAATGTACCATCGTTGAAGCCATGAAGTAGTAGTGGTTCCATCAGCTTCAAGCTTTAAGTCAGGATGTTAAAACAGGTTTGGATTTCAGGGAAGTAAATGTCGTACAGAACTGGAGTTTATAAAGCTCTGAAAAATCATATGTTTTTTTTTTATGCTGAGGAAAGAGACGTTAGTCCATATTTGCATTCATTTAAAAAGTCATTTACTTTTCACTCTTCTGTCTTGGTATGTGTATACACAAAAAAAAGCAGCAATGACCTAAAGGAAGCGCTACCGTGGCTCCACAGAAGGATAGGCAAAATCGCAGGCTGGCACGGAGGTGGCACGGGACATGCGTGGGGCACCTTGCAGCTCCTGATGAGCAAATGCGAGGAATGATTTGAGCAAGCATGGCCAAATGCTGCCATTTGGGGCTGCTGCCAGTTAAGAGGAGTTAGAGCAGCCCCTGGTTTCTTCGGCACTTGAGAGAAAAACATCAAACGGGAGCCAGCTCTGGTACTTTTTTGGCTAACCCTCCATCGCTTTATGACCGCTCGGTGTTGGCAGTACCTCTTTCCACCTCTTCAGCGCCAGTGGCAACATTTTAAAAAAGTATCCAATTCCAAAATAAATGTGCACATGCAGATTTGCTGAGAAGTAACGCAAAGTGTGAAATGAAAACAGATCTAGTTATTTTGGTGTAAGTTGGTATGTAGTTCAACTCTATGTAACCACTCCCAAAGGATATAATAAATAGTGAAGTGTTTAAATGTAAGGCTTCATATTTTCTTTAATAAATGGTTTTGAGTAAAGTGAACTGAACTATTGTTAACTCTGTGGAGTGGTTAATAGTGTGAATATACTTTCAGGATTTTTCTTCAGCTTATGGGTTGATAGTCCACTGTTGGGAGAAAAAAGAAAAAAAATACCCATCTGTTTATAAATGCATTAATCTAAAATAGATTTTTTTCATTAAATACCATTAGGTAGTCATTTATTGTCTTAAGATTGGGTCTACAGTGGTGTTTTCAGGGGATATTTAAAAAAAAACAACACACAAACAAAAACAAAATCCAACAAAACTTTTCCTTCTCTCCTCGCAGTCTTTAAAATAAAGCATGCTGTACACTCTCTCCCAACCCCTGCTTTTCCCCCAAAATAAAATACTTAAAACATTATTTTTAGCGCAAAAGTAATTCAGAAATTGGAGGTTGAGTTTTATTAACCTCCTTCCCAGCCTCCTGTTACCTATAAGCATGTGTGGCCTGTTCTCCTGTATGGAGTCATTCACGTTAGTGCCAGCTGAAATCTCTTCTGGGTATATGATTCCCCAAAGTAATGCTTTTTTATTTTTGAAACCATGAATGTCTCAGCACCATGTGTTTATGATGATAGTGGTATTTTCAACCATGACAGTGTTACTCTGATTTACACGCATGGAACGACACTTTTCATTTGTCATCTTTTGAGGCACTCTGCCTTATTCTTGCAATAATTAAAGTTCAGCTGAATAATTATGAAGACTAGCCAAGCTTGTCTGTGTTTTATGTATTGTTTGTTTGTTTTTATGGTTGCGGCTTATGTTTTTGACAACCAAACCCTGAAGCTGAAGTGGCAAACAAGCTGCAGTTGGCATCTTCCTAGAGTTAGCTAAGCAGCAACAAAACCTGTGACAGCTATCAAGTAGTGGGAGTAGCAGCTACAGTGGGTTGGGGTTATTTGAAGCCGTATATTGCATTCATTTGTACGTGGCAGTTCCTCCATATCCTGCATGTAGTTCTGTTCATTTGTTTACAGTATAGGAAATGAATTATGTTTTGAAGATCAGCAGAGCTTCAGAAGTTATTTATTCACAAGCTTTATTTACAATAGGAAAGGTACAAGTTTTTATGGACAAACTGTAATGAATCTGTATAATATACATCTCACTGGTCAATATCAGATGTCTAGTACTGATTTTTTTTTTTTTCTAAGCAGATTTACTAATTGTAGTGAATACTCCTAAGTTTTTGGTGAAGTTAGTATTGTAAGTATTCAGAATTCTTAAATCCTGGAGACGACATCTGAAAAACCTGAGTGGCCCTGATTTGTTTTATCTCAGCACTTCTAAGACCCGCTCGGTATATACCACTGTGTACCATTTTACAGTGGGGAATGGGGGCGGATGTTGGCTTGCTCGTCCCCTTCCCTCACTTACGGGATGAGGAGTGTACAGCTCATTGGACTGTAACTGGAAACAACTGCTGAACTTTCATCTGTTAATTACCCATTCATTGAGGACTGCACTGCTGTAGCATCTGTTAGTCATTATATCTTGTTTAAAAAGAAGCCGGTAGGAAAAATATAGGAGGGAGAAAAACAGTGAGGTATCCGTTCAGAGCACAGAATTGATAACAAATGTGCTATTTCTGGTTTCTCTGCTGCCATGGAAGCCTTGTATCTTCATACAAATAATATAAACGTCTTTCATCACCTGTTAAATGAAGTCTGTGCCTGCTGCTTGCAGGTTCTTTGATTATTTTTAGTTTATGCATGTATCAGTAGGAAGCTTTGAAAATTCTTGGGTTTGCTTTTTCTTTCCTCTGCCTGTGATGTTGTATTTCTTTGTTGGTTTTTTTTTTTCCAGCCGTGGGTTGTTATCAGGCTTTTCTCTAGATGGCTTTTCACTTTACTTTCTAAAGCACAGCGGCACAGGGAGCAGAGAGAGGCTGCAGCGATGCAGAAGTTGGAGCCTTCATCCCAAGGCTGTGGGAGGTCGCACCAACTGCTCTCAGGTACGAGCTTGAGAGTTGTGACTACGCTGGTGTCGGCACCTTCTCTTGAGCTGCCTGCAAGGATCTAAGAAATTCCTAAGATTGAGCTGGGATTTTTAGAACAGTAACAAAGAGAATTTGCGTAGTGACTGTGAGAGGGTTTTATGTTTTAACCCTTTTTTTTTTTTGGCCTAAAATATAAGGGGTATGGTTGCTGCTTACAGAATAATTATTTCACACCCTAATTTATGAACAGGTCTTCCCTGTCTATATGATGTGATAGAGCCGTGCACAGAGTGTGTGCTTAGCTATTGGAATGGTGTTCTGCATGAAACTACAGTGCACTTCAGTTTATGCTGATTTTTGCTTCAAACTGGCTTCTGTG
This sequence comes from Charadrius vociferus, assembly GCF_000708025.1. Lineage (NCBI taxonomy): Eukaryota > Metazoa > Chordata > Aves > Charadriiformes > Charadriidae > Charadrius > Charadrius vociferus. Next base: position 1,914,491 of record NW_009647763.1, on the reverse strand, counting down.
TCTTTTCAGTAAGCTTTATCTGTTGGAGCATCTACGCTGTGCCCTGGCATAACCTGTCCAGCCATACCTCAGACACCAGAAGAGCTTGGTGTGGGGTGTGTGTGGGGAAGTAGCAGGAATAAGGCACCACCGAAACGTCCCAGGCCTCTTCCCAGATGCATTTTGACCCCCAAGAGAAGGTAAAGGAATGTGAATGTTCCCTTCGCTGGTGGCAGCAAGCTGGTGGATGGACTCAGCCCACCACACTGTCTAACACCTGGGCTGCGTAACTGCAGGTTGCTGCCACCCGTTGTCCTCTCCTCCTGCTGTTGCTGCAGGCTCCTTGGGCCACATCTAGTGAAGGTGCAGTAACTAGTTCAGCCTACTGATCCCAGGGGAAACTTCCTGACAGAAGAGAAAACACACAGTTTTACTAGATTAGGAGTAATGTCCATGCTGGAGGTATGATGGCGCGTTCACTTTGGCAGCGCCCACCTTAACAGCTTCTGCCCTCTCTCCCGTGTGCTAGCTCAGCACCAAAGTGATCACAGAAATGAGTCAAGTTAGATAACTGTGAAGAAGTAAAAGAACCTGGTAGGAGTTCTTTATCCCTGCTGAAGCGAAGGTCATGGGACCAGAAAGGAAGAAGTTAGGAAAGAAGCCTCCTACTCCTAGGCTTTGTAGCCTGGGAGTTAGGGCACTTGGCCGGTTTGGATTAATGTGGATTTTGGTCTGTGCTCTGGGATTTTTTTTTTCTGCTTTAGTCCAATGAATTTTTTCAAGTCTTTTATTAATAATAGTACAACTATTCATAATAAAAAGTTCTGTGTATCCAACTCTGGGTTCTCAATTCCACGTCATTTATAAATCTAATTCCTTTACCTAGATTGGCAAGTATTTTTGGCACGTCAAAATGGAAAACTTTGCTTCCTATATTTCTTTAGAGAATACCTCCCTGCTCTCTTGCCATCTCTTGTCTTTGTCTGCAGGGACTGGAATTTTCACTTAGCTGAAATTCCTGTTTCTTTCACACACCTTGAGTATTCATTAGTTTCACCTATTGAAATTGATGCCAGACCTGTGTGGCGTGATCTACTGCTGTAATTAAATGCAAATTAAACCAGTTTTGCTCAACGTTAGTCTGCATTACAACTCACTAATTAAAAATGCCTAATGTCTTGAAAAACCTGAGTCACTGAACTTCTCAGCCCAGTGCAACAGTCTGTGACTTACGTTGAAGTGGCCAAAAGCAGCTGGTTTGGAGTTCAGAGCACAGCAGATGCCTCTCAGATACTAAATAAGTAGAAGACAGGATATTACCCCTTCCTGTTTGCAGCTGCTTTAGTAGGAATTGAAAAAGGCTTTTTTTTTTTTTTTTCAGGCGGTTATTCACAAATGATGGGTTTAATTCAAGCAGAAACTAGTACTAATATCCAAACAGCAAACAGGCAGGACTGTGCTTGTCTTTTTTTTTTTTTTTTTTTTTTAATCTGGTCTGTTTTGCTTGAAACTCAGGGCTTTTTGGCTGCCCCGTAATCCCGCTTCCCCGGGAGCCGGGGCGGGAGGACTGCTGCTCCACTGTGTTCAGCCCTGCCTGGTTCTTCCTACGTTCATTGGTGGCTCATCTCCTTTCGCACTAAGATCAAGTTTCCTCTTCCTGACAGATTCCCCCCCCCCCTGCATATCTCTACCTTGGTTTTGTTTGTTCTGTATATTTGCCTTTACTATTGATGCTTCCCAAAGAGCTCTCCTGGTCAGGACACGTTAGGGTTATAAAAAGCACGTCCCTTAATATTAGCTCTCCTCTATGCAAGGTGCACATGGGGCCTGATTTTGAAATGCCTCTTGGGGTGGGGAGATTGTTATTGCTCAGCACACTTTCCCTTTACTGTGTTTGTAAGCACGGCTATATATACAGTTTAGCTTGGAACACTGTATATGATGACTAGTAGACAGGCTGGTAGGAGTAGGCATATTGCTGGGTAGCTATTTACTGCCCAGTGTACAATTATTGCTTAATTGCTTTTCATTAGAGTTGTTTTTGTTTAAACTGGTTCCACCTCTGTGCATGTGTTCATTTCTCAGGGTAGTCTTAAGCATCTTGGGAAACTCTTTTAAGATTGTGAAGCCGGTGTCACTCCACAGGCTCTACATCTGGGATGTTTTGGGTTGTGATCACTTTTCGGAACTTCGTCTCCCCACAAGAAGAAGCCCTTTCTCAAAATCAGCCCCAAACCACAATCCACATACTTGTATGAAGTTTTTACTTTGTTTTCAGTGTCACTAATAGAAAACTGTTTATTCAAAGGAAATGTTTAAAAATTAATGGTGGTTCTTTGCTTTGCCCCTAATGCTCCATCGTTCCTGACATTGGTCCTGCATGCTCCGGTTGTAGTTTCTCAATAATGTAGTTTGAGTCAGGATTTCTTAGATTTTTAGCATGGCACTGAGTTCTTTTTTGGTACCAGCTTTGTCAAAGGACAGTAAATTTTTTTTGCATCTGTTGAGCAAGTGTGAATTTTCTATGCCTCTGTGATTATAGTCACAATAGCAGTGAGCGAACTGATCAAATATTGCCTCGGCAAAAGTTGAGGTGACTGGCTAGCTGGAGTGATAGTGGTTTTGACTGTTAGTGATCTGTGTTGGAAATGAACCAATGGTCTGATAGTTACACGTTGGTCAGATTGCTCGTGCCCCTTGGCTTTTGTGAAATGCATTTCTTGGTTGCCTGGGAGCACTACCACAGGAGAAAGGCTGTTAGAGGTTTCACGGTGATAGTAATATTTTGTCTTTTCATATGTAAGTAGAGTCTTCTGTATGCAAGGGCAGAACCAAAAATGCAAAGAGCTCTAGTTTTGGGACTTGGGCTTTTCTTTTAACCTTGCCTTCTGTCATTGCACTTTTAACCCTCTCTGTAGCTTTTTCTGAACACAACAGAAGTAAAAATGACGGGTATTTTGTAAGCAGCAGAGAAGCATGCCATCGGAAGCCGTTTTAAGCTTGCATATACGGTGTTGTCCAGTTGGTTGAGCACTGGAGTAGACTCACAAGGTTTGGACTCCTAATTCCAGCTTTACCATTAATCCTCGACAAAAACAGGCATAAACTCTTCCTATGTCCCTGTATTTCTTAGGAGGTCCAATTCAAGTGAGCTAATAGGAAGCATTGAACAATCCAGTGAAGAGTGCATTTCTTCAGTTCTTCCTGTTGAAATCAAGGCCTCTTTCCAGTTCCTGTTTTAGTCCTGTTACCATTAATAATCCCTCCTAAACCAGTGCTGTGACTTGGATTTCTCTGCTCCGGCTGAAGGTGAAGCTAGGGGGAAGGAGGAGGAGGAGGTTGGTACATCCTCTGCTGGGGCAGTTTCCTGCCTTGCACTTCCCTTTGCCTGCCCGAGAGCGAGAGGTAAATCATGGCGAAGCGGGGCGGTGGGGGAGGACAGAGGCCAGCCTTTTAATCAGGAGCACCGAATTCATCTGAACTTGGGGCTTCAGCTCCTTCTCTTGGCTGCTGCAAACCTCATCATGCCCCAAATCAGAGTTTGAAGTGTGGTACTGCTGAAGAAATAGTAAAGCAGAAGCCCACGTCTGACTTCAGCAGGTGGTGGCAGTGCTCCCCTGTGACCTTACACCTCGTGGGCAGGGAGCCATGGTAGAGGTGTGGGCAGAGGGGTCCATTGGAGCGGTGGGAATCCTGGAGGGCAGGAGGCGTCGAGCGGCAAGACGACAGAACGGTCAATGAAGGAGAGGCAAGGGCAGCGCTGGGGCGTGTGGCGGTGCTGGAAGGGTACTAGAGGGGAGATGATGAAAGGAGGGATCGGATTTAATTAGAAAGAGTGAGAGAAGGAAGAGGAGAGTATTCTTGTTTGTTTGTTTTTAAACAAACAAGTGGAAAACCTGTCATGAGATGGCCTTTGTGGAGAGAGACAAACCGAAGCTTGGAGCCTGTGTGGGTGCGTCAGCTACAGTTTGTAAGCACGGGAACTAGTGCCTGTGTTCCTCTGGGCAAAACCCGATACTTACAGAGAACACTGCAGAGATTTCTGGTTTAGGCTTGGAATGCGGAGTTTCAGAAAAAGCAAGTGTTCTGCTGTAGGCGGGTATCCCTCTTCTGCTACCAGAGGGTTTTGCTGCTGCCCTCTCAGTGCCTTCTTGTGTCTGAGGTTGGGTAAGATCTTGCCAAAGAAAGTAAAACTGAAGTATAATCTGTTCATGATGAAACGTTTGATTCCTGACCCTTCTGAAGGACTGTTTAACTTCCAAAGATTGAAATAGAATTATGATTATTTTAGCATGCCCAACCTTGCTCATTGCCCTTTCCCAGCAATGGTTGCTGTATGTTTTGAGAGGAATAGCCATGCATATTTTTTTTTCCCCAAGATTTGCATATTCATACCAAAATATAGATTCAATCCCTTCCACAAAATAATAAATAGGGGGGAGGGGGGGGAGAGACAATCTGTGCCCTCTCCAGTACAGTGTCTGTGGAAGTATCATCCAACTTGTTTTTGCTTGAGGGCGTTTTCTCCACTTTCAGCTGCTATATGAAATGCACTAACTCCATGAAATTATAATAGGCGATCTCAGGGGAGGTCAAATATAGAAATTATACTTAACTGTATAACATAAGTCCGCTTAAAAGGTAACAGAAATAGAACTCAGCCACAAATAATATAATGCTGCAGGAGTAATAATACACTATATTCTGGGGTTTTTTCTTTTATGTTCTTCCCTGTGTACAGTCCCTGGTAGTTTGGTTTTGGGCATCAGCCCTGTATAGCTCCAGATGAAGCACGTTCAGAGGGACAATAGTGGGTTTTGCCATGAGATTTTGATGGGGCATGCTTAAAAGAACACAAAGATTTCTATTATCTCATGTTAAAAGATCTGGTTAGGCAAAACCGATTTGAGATCAGTTCTCATCAAGGAAAACCAAAAAGAGTCAAGTTTTAATGTTTAGAATTCAGTTTCATTAACTGCAGTCAACAGAAACTTTTCCAATAAAAAGGAAGCTAGTTACTGGATAGTTTTGCAATCATTGGACTAATATCAGCTGTATTAAAAAACAAAGCAAACTCGCGGATAAAGATCTAACAATTAAAATTACGTACTGTCATAATGTCTTCAAGTATCTCAAGTATGTGATCCTGTGAACGGTGTTTGTATGGTACGGATGAGCATGTCTGACCACAGTGTTATTAAGGGCAGGAGATTCAGGTTTGGATAACACAGAAAGTGAGTGGCTGAGGAAAACATAGAATCCAGCGCCATGAGTCCTGGTTTTATATTTTATTCGCAGGTCTACTGACTTTCTACCATGGATCCGTAGTCTTGGTGTCTGTTGTGAAAAGGAGCTTTGCATAATGTGTGATTCCTTTTCAAGTGGACTTGAAATACTTCTTAAGGGCGCTGTGCTCTGTCTTGGGGGATGGGACTTGTAAAGAATTGTAAGTACCGGCTGAAGAGCTGCAGAATATCTGGTTTCAGAGTCTTTCCTCCTATACTGAAAATAAAGTTTCTGTGTAGTAAGCGTATAAGCAGAGAGTGGTGATCTGTTGTGTCTACAGCGTTGAGGCAGGTTGAAAGCTGAGAAGCTCCTGTGTGACAGCAAGGGCTTCCCCGGTTACTGTCAAATGGTCTGTATTTATTTACTTACCTTACTTGTCCCTCGCAGCCTGACAGGCGTGAATTTTGGTAATTCACAGTGGGGAGATTTGACTGCCAAAGGAATTGGGGTTTGTGCATGATGGGATTTGAACCCTGCGTATGACATTGCATTTAACAAGAGTTTACTCATTGCAAATGTGTTTGTGTGTTCGTTCTGTCGGGAGCAGAAAGTGCGCTTGCAGCTCTGCCAGGGAGGGGAGAAGGAGGCAGAGGCACAAGCCCGGAAAATGGTAAGTTCTTGCCTGAATGTAGATGCTATTTTCTGCTGTGAACTTTTGTACCTGCAGCGCTCTTGGATTCAGCTTTACCGGTGGGAGCAATCAGCTGCTGGTCAAAAGCGTGTTCATGAGAGCTAGGAGGAGATTTCTGGGAGAAGAGCTACAAATGCAAGGGAAGAAAATGCACATTAGAAACAGCTTAGATTCTTGAATCTTAGTAAATTGAAAAATCACAGGATAACTTTAGCTTCCAAAAGCCTGCTGGAGATGAGCTTGTAATTTATTTTTTTTTTTTTTTGCAGACTGGAATGACCTGAGCCTTTCTTAAATTGCTGCTCAGTGTGAGAACAGAGTTAAAACTGGAGATTAAAAATAAGCAGAGTTCATATTCCTACCTGCAAATCAGCTAACAACTGGTACTTTCCACGCTTGGTGGGAAAACAGCACAAGAGTAGTGCCGAGAAGACCCCAGAACAAATCAAGCACATATGAGACAAAGAATCAGCAAAATAATCTTGATTTTAGAATTGTGGTGGTAAGCAGCATGGGCATGGCATGTGAAGTACTTGGGTTTTTTCTTTTCAAGTTCCATTGAAGCTTTAATTTGTGGTGAGATGTTTTTTTAAATGCCGACATTATCAAGGATTGGCACTACAAACCAGTCATATGTATAATGTGGACTGGAAAATGTTGAACAAAGTGGACAATAACTGTATTTTTTGAAAAGTGTCTCTAAATTCATCCCCTTGGTGAAATTCTGCATCTCTTTCAATTGGCATTTCAGGTTTACTGACTGAAAATCTCTGGGGCTTGACTGGTTACAAATGTTTTCATGCAAGCACATTAGCTTTTAAGTTGGTACATAAGCTGCTTTTTTTAAAGAAAGTGAATAAGCTTGTAAAATAGCGTGTTGGAAACAAAAAAAGTCTTTTTTTTCATATAGACAGATCTGATTCATCAGAGAGCATCAAGATAATTGTCACGATTTTCATTTTAAAAGGAAGCCAAGAAATCTTGGCACCAGTGTAAAACTTTCTGTTGCTATACTGGCCTGTTGCCTGGAGCTAAATATTTGCCTCGTGAATTTTCCTTTCCCTATCAGGAACAGGAAGCAATGTTACAAATGAAATACATTAAGGTTTGTAAGTGATGCCTGTTACTCAAAAAAAGAAAGATGCCGTACAAGTTACGTGATTATAAACGAGATAAAACAATTGGTATTCTGGCTGAAATTTGGATGGTCACTTATTTTTTGTAATTAGAGTAATTCCTAATGTGGAGATTTGTATCTACTTGCTGCAAGTCTCCTTCATCTAGATAAGTAAAACATGTATTAGAGTCAGGTTTATACAATTTCAAACACTGTTAAGATGACTAGACACATTTTCCTTTTCCTCTATTTTTCTCTTCTTTTCTCTTTTAATGAGCTCAGCCATCAGCGAATCGGGCTCTTGCTGTTGCTTCTCTGCCTTTAGTGCTTCATGCGCTTCTTGAAACTCTCCGTCTTCCCCTTCGTCCCTGTCCCTGTCGGGGCGCAGCGGTGGCCGGCAGCCAGCAGCCGCATCGTCTCCCCTGCATCGCTCCCAACGGGCGCCGGCTGTGACAGGGCATTACCTGGAGTAAAAGGAACGAGAAACCAATCCTGTCGAGAAACCAGAAAACCACAGAGGCCGCGGAAATTTGGAAAAAAAAAAAACCAAACAACCAACAAATCAAAACAAGCCATTTTTAAGATTTTGTTCCTTTTGGGGCTCCTGCTTGTTGGGGAGCCCTCGCTCTGCTGCATCAGACAGCAGGAAAGGCAGCGTCCCAGGCAGCGTACCCACCTGCATCCCAGGCGCTGTACCACCAGCACGGTCTTAGGTACATAGTGTATTTTGCCAAACACAATAGCCGTGACAAGTGGCTCACCTTTTCCTATGGCTCGGGACGAGGTAGAGGGTGAGCAATTGATTCCTGCCCTTCTCTTAGTCATAAGGGACTTCAAAGCCACCAAACTACAGGCATACAGTTGATAATATGGTGGATGGTTCTCTAAGGCCACAATGTCATGGGTTTTCTCCAACTTGGGGTTTTTTAGGCAATAAAGGTAATAGTGCTAACATTGATTGTCAACAAGACTGATGAAGGCTTTTTGCTTTAACTACGTATCCTACAAAATCTAGTCCATGTGTGGAAGATATTAGTGATATTTAATAATACTAAGCTATTCAGCTTGTATCTTTGTTGAATCTGCAAGGGCCTCTCTTTTTGTGACATTTTTCTGCTTTATAAATAACAGTTGCCATGTTTATGATATTAAAGGATAAAATTTAATGGTGAAATAAATTAGCTAAAATGCAGAGCTTTAATAATTTTTTTCTTTGCTACTTTCTGATTTTGTGTTTCTGAAGTTAGGCAAGTTGGTTTTTCCTCAGTCTTTTTCCAGGGATATCATGTTCTCTGATGTTTAGTCATTTCCCTTTCATTACGTATTGTAAGGTAAGATTTCTAATCTCCAGTACAGACTTACATATTTTATTCTCTTTACAGGTAATTCTCAAAAGTTTTCCTTTCATTTTGTCTATTTTATGCAGCTGTGAAAGGGCTTCCTTCTTAGCTAAGCATCCCTTGCGTTAACTATTCACTGTGTATATCATTACTACATATTTATAGTTCATCAGTTAAGCTACTTTGAATGAGAGTTGGGCACACAATGGAATTTTTCCATCTATTCTGGAAACGCTTTGCGTAGTAATAAGCACCGCAGTTAGCTGAAGTACTCTTATTTTCTAATAAAATCTGCTTTCTCTGGACACTTGAGGAATTGGGGGAGGGCACTGTGGTAGCCGTGGTTTGTATCTGCTGCGTTATCATATACTCTTGTAGGAATCAGCTGGAATACTCTTAGAAAAGCACTGTACTGTCTTTTATGTTTACATTTGTAATCTGTATAGCCTTCTGAGAATCTTAAGTGGTAATAAAAACTGCAGGCCTACAAGGGACCTCTCCATTGGCTTTGCAATCTATTGACTTCACTAGGCAAGCATTTGTTTTCATAAAATGTATTGAGATATACGCTTCCAGTTCATGATTCATATCAGAAACAATTTATTTTGTTGAGGGTTTTCTATTTAACTTTTTGAGTTTTGTATTGCATAGAAGCGTCAAAGTATAAAATAATTTTTTGTCATTCGACTATAGTGTTTATATAGTATATGTGTATGGAGTCATTGATCTGCATAAATCTTTAAAGTGTAAGAACTGCCTTTCATTTGGATGACTTCTAAAAAAGCAATACAAAGAGAAATTAGAACCAAACTGATACCGCTCAGCCCCAAGAAATACCTGTGTCCATGCAAGAATTTGGATGACCTGAATTAGAGGCTTCCAATGGGCAGCTGGAGGAGAGGGCGAAGAGAGGGTGGTGTGTTTAGGCAAGAGAAAGAGGATGAATAAGTAAAACACCCAAGGAAGGACCAGGAAGGAAGTTTGGGGCTCAGCCTGGACAAAGCTCAAGGTGTGTGGCATTGGGACTGTGCCCTGTGTGACAGTGGTTTGGGCAGTGAGCAAAAGAAGCGTCTCCTTTTTAATCCCTCATGCACACAGAGACAGTGTGGGTTGCTATGAAAACTTTCAAGCTCTCATTGCAAATTCTCTCCAGCTACAGCAAATTATCACACACAGAGATTTTGTCTGGCTGTTCTAATGCAAATGGACAACATTGATTCTTCTCTTGCAGAAAAAGTGATACTGAGCACACCATCTGCACGGGTGTTTTGCCTGGTACAAATGCTGGGACTATAGCTGTTTCACTTTACTAAGGTTTTATTTATAGTCGATTGAAAACTGTTTGTTTGGTTTGGTTTTTCTTTTTATTTGTGTCTTTTAAACTGTGAAAACTTTGACTCTTGTTTTGTTTCAAAAGACATTTACTAGTAAGGAGTTGACGTAATTTTGTTTTGGAAGCCAGGCTCTAGTAGACACCGAGTGGTGTCCTGTGAATTGAGATAAGAATCTCTGATAAATGTGGACTAAGTTAATGATTCTTAGTGAGCTGCCAGAATGATGTTTATTGTCTGTAAGTTGTTTTAAGTTGTAACAATCCCTTGACAAACCAGTGGAATGGCCTGTTGTGATTTGCAGCAGCGTGTGTCACAGAATGCGCTTACTAGTGCTTTCCACCCGCTATTCAGCTTGCTGTTGCCTGCTTGTTTTCTGTTTTAAAAAGTATTTTCATTGTCAAACCGCATCCAAACTATTCAGTTGGAGCAGCCCATTTGCTGGTGCTCCGAGACACTTCGTTTTGTCCTGACTGGCACCTGATGATGGACACAGAATATTCTGAACTGAACGGTAAATATAAGTCTTTTACTTATGTCGCTGTTTTTAGATATATTGATTTTATTTTGGTCCAGCACATGTTTTACGGCTGTGATTGAACGTTGAAGAGATCATGGTACTGTTCAGAGCTCTGAATACCAGCAAAAATCTCATGGATGTAAACGTGTAGAAAACAGACTAAGCATGCAGAAAAAAATCCTTTTTGCAGAACATAGCTGTGATAAATAACAAAGGCAGATTTTTGTCTTCTGTTATTTCTGAAATCATAACAAACCTACATAGATATGTAGGATCATAGCAATATTTGGTAGTGAATAACGGTCTTCTACGAAATCTGACTTTACAGGTCCTTCAAAGCTAAATAGCAAGAACTGAGATGGTATTATCCAGAACAAAGGCGTTTGGAATGTCTGCCTTGGTGAAATAGGAAAAAAAAAAAAGTAGAAAAGTCTGAAACTGTGAGTGTACATTGAGTGCTAAGTTTTGGGAGAAGATTACACAAAAATCTGCAGACACAGACTAAATAGATATAAAGTGCACTGCATCTTGCGTTGTTTTCGCTTTCAATTTAGTAAAGATTTTTCTGTCGAGTTAGTGTCAGATCAAATACTGAAAATTGGGTTGGATAAGAGTGCTCCAAAGAAACCTTTCTGATGTGCTTCTGGAATTCTTGTTTGTATTTTAGGAATTAATGCGTTTATTAGGGCATGAGTATACAAATACGTACAATTTACCTTTTCCTGCAGCACCAGAATGGAACTGCTTAGATGGTCAATCAAATGCATAAGCCTTTGCAGGATTAAATGTTAAATGCTCTAAAAAAATAAGATCTCTAAAATATTTTTATGCTTGTAAATATTTTTAAGGTGTATATATATAGCTGGTATTTTATCTCAAGTATGTGTGTCTGCATAATTTCTATAGTGGACAACCCCCACTTGTTTCTTTCTTTCTGTTTCTCTCTCTTTTGCATGCTCTCTCTCTTTTTATTTTTTAACTCAACAAACCAAAAGATACTTTTGAAAATTACTTGCTTCTAAAAATCTAGAGAAACCCCAATGATGTCATACTTTTTTTTTTTTTTAAAAAAAAGGTTTTTCTTTTTGATATTGGAGAGCTTTTGTTCCTCTTCCTACTGTGCAAGTGTTTATACTTTACGTTTTTAAGGAAATTAATTTTGAATGGTTTCTGATTAGTGGCTTGGCCCTGCTTCATTGTCATGCTGATTTTCATATGGTTCTCTTAAAAATAAAATACCAGCAAGGCAGACACGGTAAGGGGGAGAGAGCCAGCAGCCCTAGATGTTTCTGGCCACCTTAATGCGGGGAAAGCCTTTGAGGTAAGAGCAGGAACTGGGGAGCTGTGTCCTGATCTGGATGTCCCAGGCAGGGACTGAGGAACGATGAGGAGGGGAGGGAGGAAGGCAGTGATCAGAGCAGCACAGAGGAGGCATAGCTGAAGAGGGCACAATAAGAATGTGGTGTCATCTTCTCCCAGATCAGGGAAATTAAACATCTGATTTATAGCATTGTGTAGTGGGCTGGAACAAAGGGAACATAGCTGAGAAAACGCTGTGTTATGGCTTCAGAGGCAGCCAGTGTGGTGGGTGCAGGGTGCAGGTTGCCGATGACTGGGTCTGAAGGCTGTGCCAGCTCTGCGCCCCAGCAGTCCTCTGCTGCTGATAAATAGAGAATTGGAGTGGTGGTGGTGGTGGGTCTATGCCGGCCGAGTCATCGCTGACAGAGGTGTGGGACACGTCAGCACTGGGACCTGACCTTTAAATCATTTCTCGCCTTGTAGTGAGGGGTGCGTGGTTTCCCTGCAGTGTCCCTAGTCCGGGTTATCCCCTATCGATGCTGGAGTCTCCCTGTTGGCAGGACTGAGGTGTGTTATTGCTGCAGTTCCAGCGTTCAGTGCTTTCATTCATTCAGCTTGAAATACGGGAATGCCGGCTACACACAGGTGCTCTGTAATATGGCTGGAGATGTGTAAAGGATTGGAGGGGAAAGCACAAATAAAGCATCGTTTCCACAGCACATTTAATTTTCTGTTTGCCGATGTGTGGAAGACCTAATTGAATTTTAAAAACTTCTTTGTTTTCTAAAAAAGGAGTTTCTGCATGACTATACAGCCAGTACTTCTAAATTTAATCTGCCGCTGTCAGGTGAATTCAAAACTTGTTTAAGCAGGCAAAGTCAGGGTGCCTCTTGGTCACAACGAAACAAGCAAAACCCCGTTGTGTCTCCTTCACCCTCCTAGGAATCTGCAAACCAGAGGGGTATCCGAGGGTGACAGTTTGCAGGTATTCCCCTCCGTTTTTGGCTCCTTAACCCTTGCCACTGTGGGGTGGTCGGCAGCCCTGCCCCCCTGCTGGCGGCTGCTCAAGCCAGTCGCTTCATGTCAGCTTTTCTCCCCTTCCTAGGTTTTATAAAAACTGGTATTTTATTATTATCTAAGTAAAGAATTGGATGTGCTATGTCCCATCTCACACATTTGCTAAAATTGTTTTATTTCACTGTTAATTTTTTTATCTTGTTGGAATAAATGGAGCTTTGGAAAAACCACAGTGAAGAACTTCGTGGAAGGGAAGGCTTAAATCTGAAGTTGCTTTCATTTATGTCCTGTGATACATTATGTAAAATCCACTCTGGTTTTCTTTGTCACGTTACAAGTAATAGGCACTGCTGTGGTTGCTACGTAGTTTCTAATATTCAGGTAATGAGATGAGGAGCAGGATTGCAGCTCTCGGTACTCTGGGCTGCTCCGGTAGCTGCCGTGGTCCTGGGTGGCGAGTGGCAGCCCGTGTGCCCGCTCTCAGCTCCAGGACAGCCCCTGCGCTGGGGCTGGAGTGGCCACTTGAAGATGCACTTGGGCACGTGTAGCAGTTACTGGGCTGGGGATGTGCATGCAGGCTTAGCACCTAGGAGACAGCTGGGGCAGAAATGAAATTTACTCTTAATTTTCACATCAGTCCTCCATGTAATTTTTTAATTTTTGTTTTTTTCATTCCTGACAAAGTGACTGTACCTGCTTTTTAGCTGGCAGAAGTCTGTCAGCCTGGCACTTTGATCCTGAACTCAGAAATAAGTTGTGATTGAACTGTGATGCTGGTCTTTCCATTTGCTGAAGCTTGCAGTAGCTGCTCAAGAGGAATACAATGCCCTGCTAACTCCGCTGTGTCAGTGTTGGCTTCATGACGACACCAGAAACATCTTTTGTTCACTGCTAGTTTATAAAGCTTTTCCTGATTGTTTTTAAATTGGTGTTACCCACTGGCAGGAGTTCTAGGTGGTTATTTTTTTTGGAAGAGCATGAATGCACGAATATGCCTCTACTTACTGGGTGTAGGCTTAAGCAAAGTCTGAAAAATTTTAAGGGAGAGAACACTATGATTTAATGTTAATAGATTTGAGAGTAAGCTTTTTTTTTTCTTTTTTCTTTTTTTAAACTGAAGACCAGGAATTTCTATGTTGCCCAGATGTGGTTAATTCCCAGGCAATAGATGACAGAGGAAATGAAGTCACTGAAAAATTGCATGAAGAGATGCTGCTTGTATAGTTGTAGAGCTCAAGTAAACAGTCAATTTGTTTATGTATTTGTCTATAGACTTTTTAATTAAATAGTTAATAGTCTTATATTTGGGAATAAAATAATATAGACTTTTATGTAGAATCTGAATTCCTTTTCCATGTCTTTGTCCCTTACTTCCAAAAAGTATGGGCAAAGTCGTCAAGCTAAGATAGTACAAAGTTAACCTGAACTATAGAGCTCTAATGGGAGTTTTTATAAATTCTGTTCTTTCCATCTATCTGTGTTTGGGATAGGACAGGTCAGAGCTGAAGTTTAAGACTTTTCTGACTATTTCAGGTCCTGCTAATTTGGCTATGGATAATTCAGAAGCAGTGTCCCTTGAGGGCCTCGTGCCTTCTGTGTGCCATGCAGACATTCCTGACCCGTTCTATGTTTTACGTGAAACAACCTTGCTTTTCTGTTGACCAAAATGAATGAAGTTCTGTATTCTGTTAATTGGCAAATTACTTGTGCTGTTTTATTTCTTCAAAATGGTTTAAAAACTTGTGGGAGGCCAAATGAAATGCCCTTTTTTTTTTTTTTTTTTAAGATCTAGTTCTCTTCAAGTAGAAATTGTTTGGAACTGAAGGTTATTGCAGTTTGATGTCCCTGGTAGCACATAATATCTTTGATCTCTGTTGTACTCTAAACGGCCACATCATTCATATTTCCAAGGCTTGGAAATATTCCAACCGTGGTTGGAATAAATTCACAGACTTTTCACAATCTTACAGGAGAGACGTAAGTCAAAACTTTTAAAACTAGGTATAAAGCTTGAGTTTTAAACAAGTTTAACTGTTGGCATAAGTAGTTTGATGGGTTTCCTTCCCTCCTCAGAAGTGAGGTGAGAAGCTTATATATAATAACTCTATACTCTTTGCTATATTAAGGTGTAGTACCATATGGACAGTGGCACCACTTATACCTACTGCAGTGCCATATGGATATAGCTGATGTGTGTACTCTGTTATCTGTGAAAGAATGATACTTTTTAATTTACTTACCTCTTCTTTTTTAATAATCTTATGCTGTGGAATGAAAAAAGTAGGGTTTGAAAGACACTATTGTTTTCCTTCTCTTTCTCACCACCACTCAATACAAAAGATGTCAATTCTGATCTTTTTCTTTTTTTTGAACATGATGTGGTAAGACTTTAATGTTTTAATGGTGAAAGAAGCACAGTGTTTCCTTACCCACTGTATTAGTTTATTTTTTGTGAAGCTCAGAAGCTTTTACAAGAACTTTCTGGCATCTGTTGCGTTGGGTGTTTGCGCTCTTGATTTTGTTACTCTGGCAGTGTCACCATTTTGCAAACTCTTGATCTTCCAGGCTAGACAGGATCTGCATCTCTAATACAAAAATTCAGACGTTTTTACAGATCAAAATGGAACAAAAGTAGACAAGTTTCTCCAGAGCTATTAACCTGGCGTCTTCTCATGAACGCTAATTAATTTACTCAAAACTACCAATGACACTTCAATTGCAGCGGTTTTCCTTGAAATGTGAAATACTGCAGTATCCACAAATTTTCAGGATTATTGGGGGGGGAAGTACCTCCAAATAATGCCCACGGATTAAATTTTGGTAGCTTTAATGTACAGTTTGCCTTTTGTAGAGTAGATATTACCCAAATAGAAAATATATGTACAAAATACAAAGGTTTTTCAGGAGCTTGCACAGAGTCATAAGGTTAGAGGGTGAAGCATGAAGAGTAGTGATACAGGATATTTTATTAGAATGAGGTGTATTAAAATTATCTTAAGGATTCTATTTGCTGGAAAATTTTTTTCTGATACTTCACTGTATGAAAAAAATCTAAGCATGCTACTACATTGTCAATATTTTATTTTCCACTGTCTCCAACTAAATTGAAGCCCAGGTCCATCATGATTTTATTTTCCCAAGCTTTCCTTCTTATTCCTAGTCTCCGAGAGTATAATTTGAAAAACACACCTATCCCCTGGGCAAGAACTAACAAAGTTTGACTTGTTCTACTAGATGATCTCTTCAACCAAAATAAAATGCTCCCAAATTAGAGCTGGGGTTGGGTTGCTGAAAGCAATAAATTGAAGAGTGAGAGCTTGCTGATACTCACATTTCCCATTCGTATTTGTCAGGTATGTCATCTGTCTTGCCATCATTCATCAAACCAAACGCCATTGGAATCAACGCAAGTTTGGCATAAATCTTGACAACAGATATTGGTTATAAGTAACAATGGACATAGGAAAATTGTGGTGATGTTTTTGGTAAATGCTAAATTTTGGTGTGGCGTGGAAATTGTGGTAAAAGTTCTGTGAGATCATTGAGATGGACATCCTTTTGTGCTCGTAGTCTATACAAACAGGTTGGCTTTGGAAGAACACTAGACATTGCTTTGAGGGTAACAAATATTTTGGAAGTTGGTTTTGGCTATAGAGTCGTGTTTATAACTGGCTGTTACATTTAATTGGAGCGTTCACAGTTCTTGTCTGGTTAGTGGTTTCCTCCTTATTTCTTCTACTCTCAGGTAAATTTCACTGTGTGGCTAAAGCTGAAATCAAACATTAATGCATAACATTATTTGAATGTTACACAAACAGATATTGAATAGGCATTTGAGCAGATTAAAAGTGAGTATTACATAAATAGAAGCAATTTCAGCAGGAGGCAGCAAGCTGAAAGCAGTGCAACAGAAAGTTGGTGCTATAATAGAATATCCTTTTGAATCTAAGGATAAAATTTTAGTATGTTGCTCTTCCAGTCTAAAGACAGTCCTTTAGTTGGAGACTTCCTTACGCCGAGTTGTAGGATATAGCAACAGGGAGCAGTTGGCCTTCGCCTGTGCTGCCAGAACCTGGTTTGACGAGTACGTTCATACATAGTTCAGTCTTGGGTCTGTTGGAGCGAGTTCCTGGTGCTGTTGGCTGGCTTTTGGGATGGGAAATGATGCGGAAGTTGAAAACAGTGTTTCAGGGAGAGGCTACAACTGGGCAAGCTCTTCCACTTGCTCACATGCTGAACTCTACGCATTTTAACTGGGCATGTACCAAGGTAAACACACTCCAGTTTCTGGGAGGAAAACTGCATTTATTCCCGAGCTGCTTCATGTGCAAATTGGGTACCTTTGCCTTGGGACAGGGTGTGTGGGTAGAGATAGGAGCAACTTTACTTGTCTGGCTTTTACTGACTGCTACAAATCTGTCAGGAACATGATGTGAGTTTTGGTATCTGAGGAAGGAACTACCGCAGAGTTTAAGGAGTTCCTGCCTCGAGCCCTCTGCTGCAGGTTAGTGCCCCGACAGCAAGATTTTCCAAAGCTTATCTATCAAGTGCTTTATCATGAAGCTTCTTTTTTAAAAAAAAAAAAAAATTACCCTTAATTTACTTTGAGGTTTCAATGTAATAGAGATGTAAATAAGGCAGAATATTTTCATGCTTATTTTATCAATTCAGAAATAGTTCACTTCTCTGTAACCTGCTCCAGTTTTTACACAAATTCTTCTTAACCACAATTTATTATACTAAACTACAAGACAGTAAAAATTCAAACCAGATATTATTGTGAATCTTGGAAATTTGCCCTCCAGAAGGTATCTGACTTCCTTAAAAGCGTTAAATCTGTCCATATTTGCTATTTTCCTATTTTGCAATTAGCACGCACCTAAATGTTGTTGACTGTTTTACTACATTGTGCAGGTGCTGAATGTATTTGCACACTTGCATTTCGAGATGAATGTCCAGGATGTTTCTGGTAATATTAGAGAGCCAAGTGTTTTAAAAAGAGTGAGCTTTGGCTGGATAGCTGCGTTTTCTGGTTCTGTATTCTATGTTTTTGCCTTATGTTCCCCTTCATCTGGGCTGCTTCCGTGCAGCCCCTGGTGTTGAGGCGGCAGATCCGGGGAGAGGCACATCTCACCTTAGCCCCTTGCGAAGGGATGCTCTCGCCACCATTGCTCTTCAGCAGAAAGCCGTAGACACACCAGTCTTTCCAAATATTTGCTATTATCCCGTTCTTCCAAGCTTTGTTGCCTTCTCCACTATGCCCAAGTGGTTTGGCCCCCGCTGCCAGTATTGTGTGTTAACTTTACCTGTCAGTGAAGTGATTGCTTCGTTGCTGTCGCCCTTGCCAATTCTAATGTTCAGTCATTGAATCTCCTTCCCTGACTTGCTTGTTATTTTTCTTTCAGGTTATACAGCATGCATGAGCTTTTGCTGAGTGATATATGCAGAATTACTCACCATTTTAATATATAAAGGCTTAATACATACCTGAGTCTAATGAGTAAGGAAATAGTTGTTTAAGTTGCAGTATTTTATTTATGTCTTGTAACTCAAAATAAACAGTGCATATCCATAGGCTCCACTCCAGTTAAACATGCTTATAATAGTACTGTGAAGCTGCATGTGTTCTTTTCTCTGTTTCCATTCCTTCCGTCCATCAACCCCACTGTTTGTTTGTTATCCCCATTTGTTTTATTTTCTCTTAAGGCTGTAAATGACTTGGAGAAAACATTTTATATTACAAGTTTGTATGGCTCAGGTTGGAACCTCTTACTGTAGGCAATGGGATTTTTTCCATGGGAGTGACGCAGGTGAAAGACAGCAGTTCTGGCACCAACATTAAAGTAAAGAGGTGGGGCCAGTTTTAGGATGAACATAAATGCCAAATTATGACCTGGATGCAAAATTAGGGTAGCCTGTTTTTCTGTTCTGCTTGAGTCTGTAGTTTCATACTAAGCTTTTATAGAGTAAAGCCTCTGTGAACGCTTGGTAAGACCTGCACAGCTCAGGGAATTTCATTCAGGAATCTACACCAGGCTCAGTAACATGCCTTTCAGCTGATCATCTCTCTTAGAAATATGTTTGACAACTGCAAGTTACAAAAGATAAAAAATATTTTTCATCCAAAGAGAAACATTCTGAAAAGATACTTCAAAGTCTGTTCCTCTTCCCTAAGAGTTTGTACTCTGCAACATACATGAGAAATAAAAATTTTAATTATTTTCAGAAGAGAATAAATTGCTACAAAATATTTCAGCTTGCATATTCTTTTTCCCTAGTAATTCTGGGTTCCCCAGCATTGCTTGTGTAATCCTATGTCTGTCAAAATGTCAGGGTTGCTGTTAATCTGCAGCGTTTCAAGATAGAGTGCCAAAAGGACTTATAGAGGCCACATACTCGGCAATAACTTAGTGCAGAAAGAAGGCCAAAAGCTAGCAGCTCTGAGGCTGGAAGTAGCGGCTTTATGGACATGTATCTGTCATGCGACTTTTGATCAAGCCTATGAAGTTTGCATCCTCACAATAAAGAATTTTCTAATGCAAAGAGTTTTTACCATATAGGCAGGGATTCCAGTAAACGTGGCACTGCATCAGTCCACCATGTCTTTCTAAGAAGCCAGCAAAAAAAAAAATCTCACTGTTATATTCCTTTTGTTTTCCAACCATTACAATCTGTTAGTTTTGCCAGATTTACATCAAATGTACTTCTACAGAAGTACAGTAACTGTACTAAACACAGTATATGCTGTATAAGGTTTCATGAGCAGCTGAAATTTCTGGCAGCCCCTGTGGGGTGTTTCTGTGCTGGTGCGAGGCAGGGGGCCAGAGCTCCTCTCGCTCTTGTCAGAGCTGAAGGAAACGCAGCATTAGAAATTCATAATCTTCTTTGAGGGGCTTTTTATCAAATATTTAAATGAGAAGAAAATAGCTGTTAAACAGAAATAAATGTAAACCTGGGGAAGGTAGCTAGGAAAGTTAATAAAATAAATTTTTTGCAAGTTTGACTACTTTTACCAGTTTTCACATACATAAACATCATTAGGATGTGCTTCCAAATATTGATGAATTTTTTTGGTCTGCATGCCATGGTGTAGTGCCAGGAGCTGGCTTTGAGAGACTTGAAGAGCTAAAGATCAAGCTTTGCAACTTAACATTTAAGTGAGCTGAAAGCTTCGATGGCCTTCCAGTACCCAAAGGGGGCCTACAGGAGAGCTGGGAAGGACTTTTTACAAGGGCATGTAGTGATAGGACGAGGGGGAATGGCTTTAAACTGGAAGAGGGCAGGTTTAGATTAAACATTAGGAAGAAGTGTTTCATGTTGAGGGTGGTGAGGCACTGGAACAGGTAGCCCAGAGAGGTTGTTGAGGCCCCATCCCTGGAGGTGTTCAAGGCCAGGCTGGACGTGGCCTTGGGCAACCTGGTCTAGTGGGAGGTGTCCCTGTCTATGGCAGGGGGGTTGGAACTTGATGATCTTCAAGGTCCTTTCCAACCTAAACCATTCTATGATTCTATGTGTTAGTATTAGGTTTGGTTAAGACACTTCTTGGAGTTGCTTTTTGGTTAAACTTTCAGATGTGTCTATACTAATTTTCCAAATTACTATCTTATAAAAATAAGTGGAATATGGATTACAAAGATGTATAGATGCATCTGGGAATTACACTTTTTGTTTCTCTGCTAATAAAAGGCTTAAGTTACCTTTTCTTGTATAAGTAATTGTGAGGTTTGCTGGGTCGTGGAGGCACAAAACAAGCCCTGTTACCTATTTCAAACTATTTTTCAGTGCACATGACTTTTTGTACATGGTTACTTTGTTCTCCATAATTTCTCTGTGCGAGAATTACTCAAACCAATGACTCTTGCTGCTTTTCTATGCTGAATTGTTGCACACGTGATATTTACTGCACGTGAGGCTTCTTTTACATTCTGCAGAAGCCTGCCAGGTTTTTTTTCTTCTGTTTCAAGGCAAGAGTTCACATCTGAAGGTTTTCTTTCTCTGGTGGTGGAAAAGGTCTATTTGAGCTCACTGTAATAACTCTGCAGAAGGGTTAAAACCCAGGGGGACAGGAATCAAGTATTTGAAAAGATGGAAAGGTATTTGTATTCTAATAAGAGTGATGAGGTTTTTTTTTTTCCTCTGGGCGCGAACAGTTTGCCTTGCAAATAAGAATTAAATTTCTCAACTCCGTGATCATTTAAACAGTGGTGAATGTATGAATGAAACAAAATGTAGGGATTGCGAAAGTAATGCAAATAAATGAGAAATTTTACCTTCTTGAAAGTTGAAGTGAATTGGGTTCAGGATATTTGAAACTGATGTGGAATAAAAGAACCAGGCATTAGCGGCACTCACAACCCTGCTTATAACACCAAGTGTTTTAACAACTGCATTTTTTCCTTGAATTCAAAGCTCTGTTTGAATGTAGGTGTTACAGTAGAACACCAGAGCATTGGCTTTGGCGAGTGCAGCTTTCCTACGTGTGTTTTCTTGCACATGGCTTTTCAGCGAGGGCAGGTGACGGGCCTTGGCCAGTTGCCTCTCTTGGCATGCAATGTCACAGTTTGTCCTTTCGTGACCTGAAATGGGGATTGCCGCCTGGGTGTACCAGCCACAGGCGTTTCCTTCGGTAGGTAGCTCACATCTTACGCTCTGTAGGGCACTCTCTTCCGCAGTCCAGTGACAGCAGGTGTTGTCAGTGACAGGGAGTCAGCATCTTTGGGACGTGGTGTTACTTACTCATCCCTCGGAAATGCCTGTTGGATACACGATATGGCACTGCATGAGATGTAGCTGTGTCTCCAAAAAGGCTTATGTGGATAGGGTTTACTTGCTCTTTTATAAATTCCTCTAAGCCTAGATAAATCTGTCTCTGGCAGGGAGAACTGGCTTCAACTGTATTTTTACAAGATGAATTCATATCCCGTGTTTCCACCCTGCGCTCACATGTACAACCCCTCCCAGTTGCTCCAGCACAGCCGTACAGCTCTTCCATAACCCAGAGCGGGGACTGGGTCTGACTTAAAAATGCAAAGGGAGATGGGGGGGGGTAAAAGAACAACATGCTTTGCGGTTTGTGTTTTGCTCGGCGAAGCCAGATCTGATTCTCAGCCCGGCTGTGTAAACAGGCGTGCTGTCATGGTCGTGGGTGAAACTATGTCTTGAGCTTACAGCGTGTCTGCACGGGGGTCAGCCTGTCCTCCTGTCACCTGCACAGTCGGGCTGATTGATTTTTTTTATTATTATTTATTTTTTTTCCTGCTTCATTCAGACCTCTTCCCTTTCCTTGAGGTATGAAACAGCCTTTGATTCGTTTGTAAACTTTGGGAAAATTAACACATTCAAATATGGATGGATTTATGCAGGCAGTCTCTCCAGTTAATAGCGTTGGCACTGTCAGTGCCTTTTGAAGCTGTGTCTTTGAGACATTTACCTGCTTGCTTATTTTCCATTTTTTTTTCCTGCTCAGAAGCTTAGCAACTCCTTTATACTTCCTTTCCTCTTCACCAGGGAAGCAGAGGTACAAGTAGAAGAGCGCATCTAACAACATTGACCAAAAATAAGCGTTTTTCTACTTCTTTGCAACCTCTACCCTTTACCCCACCCCCCAAGTTAGTCTTTAAAATTCCCAGTATGGTAGCTGACCAAAAGAGTTAAATTTATATACTTTGGGAAAAGCCTCCATCCTCCCTCTTCTTGACTTCCATTTTTCTGTGGGCTGATTATACTGGTTTGTTCTTTATCTCAGTTTGCTGCTGGGGTAGGTTGCAGATACATCTCTAATGTGAGAAGGTGGCAGAAGCTGCCACTGTTATTATTGGGTTTTGAATATGTTGTAGTCTGGTATTTTCCTGCTTCTAGAGCTCTTTGAAGAGCCTGAGAACCAGTTGTGTGTGCTGTTTGAAGTCCTTCCTCTCGAGTGAGGCAGGAATCCCAACTGTCTGTCCCTGCTGATGCAGGAACCCGAGAGTTTTTCCTTAGGACTGCATCCTTGAAAAATGGATGCATTGACATAACGGCTACCCTGTTTTGTTAATCCTTTTCCTTTATTCCTTCTGCTCCTCCCAACTCAATGAGAAGCAGCACATCAATCCGTGCTTGAAACCATGTAGAGATATCTGCAGCGTTGCTAGGATTGGCATGGACAAGAAATTGCAGGTATGTGTGTGTGCTGAGGTGGCCGTAGCTGTAGGAATCGGTGGTGGTCCGATTCTTACTGCATTCAGGTTTCAATGCTTGAAACAGCTAAATTGTGTAAAGTCATGCATAGTAATTTGAATGAAACGAGATAAAATCAAGAGGAAAGGAAACAAGACCCCAGGGCCTTTAGCATGCCCTTATTAAGACTGTAACCAAAACACATATAGAAATTATAATTAAAGACGAACCCAAGTCTGCTTTTGCACCTCTGATCTGAATATTACAGTTTCAAAGGGGAGGGATTAGTCTGACTTCTCAGTTAACAGAGGAAAGAGAGGAGAGGTGGAAAAATGTTCGAATCGCTAGTTAGTACCCATCCAAAGTTGTCTTGTCATGCTGGGCTTCGGCTCGTTCTATATACATGTGATTGCAGTTTCCCCTTTGCTTAATGTGTGGAAGAAACCAGCAGCGTTTCAGGACAACTGGCAAAAAGGATGGGATGGGCGCTGTGTGCAGGGTGTCGCTGCTGCCTCTTTCGGTGGCTGATGTGGCACTGGCTCTGGCTCATCCTCCTCCTCCCGGCCGTCGTAGCCAGGCGGTGGGCTGTGGGGCAAGCTTCAGCCCTGGAGGACCACGCGTGTGCGCGGCCTGCTGGCTACACTGCTTTGATGAAATGACTTTAAAGGCATTTCAAAAGCAAGTATGTTTTTGGTGCTAGATCAAATGGCTATTGTTGATGTTGCTTGTTTGAATTTTTGACCGGAGAGACATAAACTGTAATTTTTCAGTAGAGGTATGTACCGTTCTCTTCTCTCACCCCACTCCTCCCTCTCCATTTTTTTCTTTTTTTTTTTTTTTTTGCTATTTTGCAGAAAGACAGATATTTCACTCCCCTGGATATTTTAAGACTCTGCTAGAGCTGTGATACATCAGGAACATAGCTGCTGCAGATGTTCTATTTATCCAGGCTGTCCTTCAGCTTTTGCAACAAATTATATGTTAGGAACATGGCACAGACTTTCCCCTATAAATCCCCAGCCCTCAAGTGCAGTCGGGTTCAGCTCCGCGCCTGAGCCTGCGCAGCTTAAGAAAGTCTGGCTTTGTTCTGACGGGCACCAGAGAATGTTGCACATAGATGAACAAGACGCTGAGCTCTTATGCCTGTGTAACTGAGGTTGTATTAATTGCGCTTACATTAGCTCTCTGCTGAATGGAGTCAGCCTGCTGCAAAGCGGGGTGATGTTGGCAGCGTGGCTCTGGCCGGATCCTGTCCCTTCCAGTCGGAGGGGAAAGCATTCCCGGCTAGGAGGAGCGTGGTTTGGGAGCGGAGGGAGAGAGGTCGTGTTTCAGAGCTGAGGAGCTGGGGTGGTTGTAACTCAGGTGGAAGTGGGGGGAAACGGAAGAGGGGGGAATGTAAATGATGCTTGAAATGTGAGTACGCTGTCTCAGTTGTAATATTACGAAATGTCATTGTGTAACGCAATCCATGTGCAGTCAAAACATGAATGTAACTTCATATAAATAAAGAACACAAAAGTTATTTAGATTTAGTCAGTTTGGCACAGTTTCCCCATGATGTGTCACTGTCTTCTAGTCCCTGCGTTACTGGTAGCGTCCCATTTCCGTGTGCTCTCCATAGGACAGTTCTGTAAGGCTCAGTGGTCCCAGCTGTGACACCCCGTAGCAGTGGCACCTCACAGCCACTCAACTGTCTATCTGCCCTGATCAAATTAAGACGCTTCGAGCAGGGACTACGATCAGGAGTACTGTACAGGCAACGTGGAATGTAATTTGAAGAGTGGAGCAAAGCACCCTGCTCAGACCCAAGGGATAGCTCTTGGAGTGATGTTGCTATCTAGGCTGGTGTTGCTGGCATTGAATATTCAGTGTTTTGAAGGAGATAGCAGTTGGATAGGTACGTTTTGTGTGTGTTGTAGTATGCCAAGCAGATATGCAGAACTGATTTACCACTTCATGTTTGGCCCATAATGGGAGGTTGAGCTTGAAAACAACGGCCACTTAGTCCTGAGTTTCTTTCCCAGTTATTATTCCTTTATTGCCTTTCTGCATCTTATTACAGCTGCAAAAGTGTACATTCCTCCAATAGAAGACAGTGACCTATATATAACTCAAGTCCCTGTGCAATTACTAGCATAATAAAAGCAGGTGATTCAGAAGCTCTTTATCAAAGCTGTAAATAAACAACAAAATTAAAGATCTACTGAAGGTGATCATTTTCCGTGTGGCGATCTGATGGTCTTGTGCACATACACGGAAGCTGCAAAGTTCCTAAATCCTGCTTCTGGCATTGACAGTGACTGCTGTGCTGGTGAGCAAGTTGCATCACTTCTCTTCTGGCTTCCGTGTTAAATAGTTTCCTCTATTAACTGGCCGAATAGTTTGTTTCCTCTGGAGGACTTCATCAGGAAGCTGCCAAACCTGACGTATGGTGGAGCCTGTCTTATTCTTTGACTGGTCTCATTGAAGTTAGTGGGTGTGCTTGTTAGGCTGTAATTAGACTTTGTTATGAGTAAGCAGCATCAAGCTATAAACCTAATATCCTTCTGAGATGAGTGTTACTTAAATAATAAGTAACCTTCTGTTTTGTCTATCGAGTCTAGTTTAAGTCCAGAGAGCTTTCAAAATGAAACACTGTATTGTATGGCTCTAATAATTTCCTGTGAATAGCAGCTATTTCATACTGCATTTAGACCTGCCTTGTTAAAAATGCATGTGTGTTTTGCACTGACATTTCCTTTACTTACTAAGATACACTTTTTAATTCAAATTTTTTATTCAAATACCTTTCTTTTGCAAATTAGCTTTCCCTGTTCGCTCTTGGCCTCCAATACTTACTCTCATCTTGCATATTGCTCTTCCTTCCAAAGCAATTATTACTTACATTCTATGCTGTACCTGCTGTATAAAATTTTCATCTGTGATATAAAATCAAATAGAGGTAGATATTTCAAACTTTGCACCAGCTAGACCTGCTCAGGGAATCCTGTTTTGTTTCTTCTTCAATTCTGTCTTCCTTTTGCTTCCCAAGTTTCAGCTATAAAAGCTGCTGTGTCGGAATACCTTTTGCTATCCTTGTGCCTTTTCCTAGTGCTTGGGGAAATAAGACAGGGTTAGGAGGTGGGTGACGGCCATCAGTGAGACTCGGGGGTGGATGAACTCCCAGAGAACACAATGCTCTTTGTAGAAATGCAGTCTGAGTTACTTTAAATTAGAAAGTCTAGTTGTCGAAATAACCTCCCTGGAGCTCTCTGCTCTGGGTGGAAGGGCGGCGGGGTGCTGGGCGAGGGGAGCTCGGCCGCTGAGGCTGCGAGACCAGTCCCTCCGTGCTGCTGCCGTGGGGCTACGTGAAGGATGAGGCAAAGACAGTTTAGGGAAGGGCTGTGAATGGGTGAAGATGCCTTTGCTCCCGCAGCTGTGTGGTGTTGTACTGTGGGATGGTTGTGCCGGTGCTGTCAGCCGTGCAGCTCCGCTGTGAGCCGGTGTCGGGAGCTGAGCCGGCGTGGGAAAGGCAAAAAGGAAAGGGGGACGGTTTTTTTCATCAGCGTCAGACCCTTGCGGGGTGTGACTGTCGGGGAAAGGGAGGGGAGGGATGAAGTGGAAATTGTTCCAGCCAGTGTGCTGCTCTCGCTTTGAGCGGTAAAACGATGGTCTGAGAGTACATCAGCCAGTTCTAAGTGGTTGACATACTGCTGGCTTAGATGTTTCTCTGCATAGCTTCAAACCCTTCCACTGCGATATATGCTTTTAACAAAGTGAATATGGTTTATTTAATCTATTTTTATGATGTAGTTGGGACTGCTCAGGCCAATGCGCGGTCGGTTACCAGCTCTCTGCTAACAGGTTGTAACTTTTGAAGAGGCACAAGACAGAAACGGCTTTTGTTTCTGTGCGCGCTCCCTGCGGAGCCGCCGTACCATCTCCTCCTGGGATGCGCTCTTCCTGGCCCAGATGGGTTACTTCAGGGATGGAAATGGGAAGAAGGGTGTGAGGGCAGGTCTTGACACATTGGTTTCCGAGAAGGGGGAATAAGGCGTGCGGAGGGTATTGGCTTCCCCTGTGGCGTTTGGGCTGTGCTTGTGGGTTGGATCCATCACTCTTCTCCTGCGCACTGGGGGAGGCTTGCAGCACGCCCCGGGACGCACCGTGAGAAGGGAAGGACAGGGGAGGGGTGTTTTAGGTGGATTTCCCCTCAAGCCCTTTCTGAACAGAACAAGAGGAACAAAACCTTCCCCCCAAACGTTTTTTTCATAAAAGGTGTAAAACCAACCACAAAACCTTCAGTCTTAGGCAGGTAATTTAGAGGGCACCTTAAACACAGAATTCAGTTGTTTGAAGTTAGTTTTTGTTGAAGTTATATATGTACCTCTAAAATTTTCAGGTGCTTATATTTGCTTAACAAAAAAGCTTGTTTTCTTTGAGCTAAACTATATACGCAAGATTTGAAAAGAATTTTTAGGTGAAAGAGCCACCTTCTCATCCCAAACACTAATTAATGAGACTTTCTGTTTTCTCAGGAGTCTCATCCTCTCAGAATAAATATTGCATTTTCAGAGCACATTTCCTTGGATTTCGCTTGTTGGAATTGGCTATTGTAGCGCTGTCACTTACCCTGCGGGGTTGCTCCTGCTTGGCTGCATGGGGGAGAAAAGCGAGAAATTACTGCAGCTTGCAGAGATGCTTTGCCCTAATTGTTATTCTTCATCAAGGAGCAATGGTCCACCTCAGTGGTGACCGCTGGAAAGCATGCATTTGCCAAGTGTCCGCTCCTGCGGATCCAGGATGAGAAATGGCCCGTATTCAGGCATAAGCAAAATTTCGAATGCAACTGCTCCAGCTGTAAGTTTTATCAATTTGTTTCTGTTTTTAGCTCTTGCAAGTCTTCGTGGTTTTTGAGGGGAAGGAGGAAAGGATTGAAGTTTCTTTTCTTTAGGTTTAGTAAAAATAGGACGTCAGTGCGCGGACAGTCTACTTTTGGGGCAATCAGTATGGCACTTGCTACATGCCCTTGATTATGCAGTTAAGGGGAACAGAAGCACTCTGTTTTTTTTTTATTTTCCACAATTTAAGCACAGTAAAATGCTGTCAAATAAGGTCTAGTAGGATCCCGTAAGTCTGATGAGGACCTTTTCTTGTGTTTTTTTTCCCTGCTAAGCTGCTCGGTATTCCTGCGTCCTCCAAACTTTCACATGCTGTGAAGTAACGAACCAGAACATTAAATCTTTTAAATCTGAAGAGTGCCGGCAATCTACTGAGCGTTTCACAGCACTGTTGTCAGCAAAGAATGCCTGTGTGTATTCTCTACATTGTAATCCTCCGAGTGTGAAATTAGATCTGCTACCAGTTTCTTTTTCTTTTTTTTCCTTCTTTAATTCTTTTTCGTATCAAATATAATATGTAGTTTAATCACCCTATCTGATTCTGGGTATATAAAGCAGGGGATTACCCTTTTGGTAAGTAGATTTCCACTCTTTTTTTTTTTTTTTTGAGTAGTACAGCTTAATAGTACAGTTTAAATAGAATGAATGGTAGTGTGAAGAATTACAGTCTTTTATTCCCTTTTATTTTTACAGTGGTAAATATTCAAAAGGAGCTCCAGTGTCAGTCTATACATGCCAATTCATATTTCACAACCCTGCTTTAGTAGCATGTGGCCTTTTTATGATGAAAGGTGGGCCTAATAGATGCTTTCAAAATGTTACTAAACATAATTTTATATCAACTTCAAATGTCAGTGGCACATTAATATCGGAGTGTCTTAAATAGTTCTTTTCCTTTTCTGTGTTTTTGTTGATCACAAGTGTTAACTCACTGGTTTTTTTTTTTTCCCTCAGTTTAAACAAGTCAGTAAACTTTTTTTTATATCTGTGTCTTCAGCTGTGAAACGAGACTCATGCTTACCTGGCACATCGTGGAGTAATGCGAAACTGGTTAGTGCTTGAGATTTAGAAAGGGGCCGGGGGAGCATGGAAAGTTAGGGGTTGACTGACATTAGTAGCTGGCACAGATGTGCACTTACCTGCAAGGATAAAATTATACAGGCTGGAAAGACATGAATGACATTGAATTGGATTAGTTTGAATAAAGGGATCCAGTGGTGCAGATGAAATTGTCTGCGCTGTGCTCGCCAGCATGATGAAATCCTTACAGGGACCTGGGAAACCCCTGTGTTACGAAGAATGGAGAAGATTCAGGTTCCTTTATGAAAAGTTGAGCTACTTGGAGATGTTCATCCAAGGAAGCAGCAGGTAGTGCTTGTTGTAAATGTGTTTTGAGTTAGCAAATCTGTTCTGAGTTTATATGGGGAGAGAGTTAGTGGATGAGCGGGGAGGAGGCAAGTATGTGTGGTGTGTAGTGCAGAGGGGGAAAGATCACCTTTGGGCAGCTTTGGGATTCCCATTTGCTAGAGTTGAGGTGGACACAGGGACAAGGCACCAATTTCTTTGTCTCTTGGCACAGGCGTGAGTAGGGCCATCTCTGCATGCAGTCAGTTGTTGGGCAAAGAACTAATTTTGTTTCTGTGTAAATGAGATTCCACGTTTGGAAATAACATGGGCGTATTTCTGGTCCCTGCTTATTGCAGGTAGATTTAAATAAGGGGTTATATTTTTGGCATTTAGCTGACTAAACAGAAGAAAGAGGGTGCTTTCATGCTTGTAAAAGCACAAGTTGTCCTTGCTGTTCAGAATAATCTGGCTTTTTCATCTGAACGTGAAGTTAGTTAAAAAAAATTGTCAAAGCATACACAATGCCCAAGGTCTGCTGCAGCACAGAAACATGAGTATTCTTTGCTTTAAATGAATATATTTATTCACTCATTTATCTTCAGTAAAAATGTAGGGATTATAATGTGATGAATCTGTGAGGGACTTTGATGTAATGAATCCTGGGAGCTCAGGTGAGACTAGGAAAACTTAAACTTCCTTATACTCATAAGCTCAAAGGGCTGCAGACTAAGATTGGCACAGAACAATGACTGTTTTTTCCTTAAGGCTGATTTGCAAAAACATTTTTCATGTCTCATAATAATTACAAGTTTTGAGTATATACAGATATCCTTTTTTAAGAGCAATCTAAGCTTCTGTTATACCTGAAGTCTTCTGTGATCCTGTAATATAAATTCTGTGATTACAGGTAGGATAAAGCAGCATTTGTTGAAGTTGTATACTTTGCCTTGCTGTGGCCTTGCACGTTTTTTGTGAAAAGTGGGAACACTTGAAATGTTGGAATTTCTTTTAAGCAGCAGCACTCTGGGCTTTCGCTTCCATTCTCTTTAATCTGGGTGAATATGTCTAAACAAGTACGCTGACATGGCAGTCATCATCCAACTGTTTACACTGTGCTGCAAAACAGAAGAAAGCTCATGGAAAAATAAATTCCATTATTTGAGATGTATTTGACGTTACAGGTATGTGTGGTTTCAGGATACTGTTGCATCCCTTGTTTCCTGGAGAGTCCTTTGTTTGATATAATAATTGTGGCATTTTTCTCCTGTGTGAATCTTGTTACTGTTAGCTATGCTGTTTTGGCTTCCAGAGGCATTTAATGAAGCCTTCTCTTTAAAATCCCATGAGAGATATAGCAAGATCAGAGTGGAGCAGAGCCGCCCGTTTATCACTTTCCTTGCAGGGAGAGTCGTAGATGCTGTGCTGCCGCCGTCCTCGCTGCCCGGTGCGGCTCACAGCCGTGATTTGCCTGTGACCTTCCCTGTGAAAGCTGCTGTACCCCCATTCATTAGTGTAATTCTTGCTCACACTTAACAAAGGTCCTTTCATGCTGTTCGCAGGATTGTGTAGGTGAGGGCTGCACTGATGTGGTCATAGTTAAAGCACAATGAAGTCGTGCTTCTTTGCTTGCTTGCTGCCCAAAAGGTACAGAGCTTGGCGAGAGCTTGTGTATGCCTTTGCATTGGGCATATCTCATACGCAGGGTATAATCTGTGTTTTAAGATTGAGCTAGGAAATGTGTTGATTCCCATCATTCAAGACCTTTAGGAATATATTTGTTTCAGTGTGGGACACTATCGATGTAGAGATAAATTCATAATTAGAGAAAGAAACCGGGGTCAGCCAGGTGCAAGAAACTCCGTGTGTCTGCTGTGCTTTATAATCAAATCCATTTTGTGTTAAGAACTTGCTCTCAAAGACTTCGTAAAACTTTCCTTGCTCCATTTTGAGGTACTTCATGATTTTTTCAGTGAACACAGCAGTAAACTTGTTGATTGGATGAATCTTCCAAATCTCGTTACATTACCATTTTAATTGGAAAATGAATGAAAATCTGTTATAACCAGGGGCAAGAGCAGATATAAAAGAAGTGAGAATCCTCGGAGGGACTCTGTCCCTTTCTGGAGGGGCCTTTGGTATGCACTTGAGCAACACATTTGAATTATTCATACCAAAATTTCAATATGAGTAATAACCATTCAGTGCTCCTTCAATGATGTTCTTCTGAAAAACAAGAAATTTTAAAAACCTGGAAGGTTTTGAGATCAGGTTTTGAATGCCTTAAAACAAAAGTTGCTCTTAGATAGATGTAGTCTCATAGCTAATAATATTGAGAACTTGGGAATGCCTTCCAGTGATCGCAACTGCTTTATAAGCACTTAGTCTAGTCCTTGCTTCTGTTAAAATTAATGAGAGTTTTGCCACTGGCTTTGGTGGAAACAGGCTACGTCTTTTTAATTATTTGAGCTTCGCTTCACTGAAGTTAAAGCACAGACGCAGAGTCAGAAAAACAGACGTGAAATCCTGGCCCCATGGAAATTAGCTGACTTCTATTGTGGGTTTCCCCACAGAGCTTTTTAATAACCTACTCAGCTGAGATAACTGCTGTTCTGTAGTTTTCTCTGTTTGTAAAGTGGAGGAAATGATACCATAAATCACAAGGTGGTCATGGGGCTTTGTGTATTAATAATATCTAATGGAGTGTTAGATTGTTTTGGTTGAAGGATGATGTGGATATGTAGATAGATTATTGAGTCCCTTGTAAATAATAAAGTTGTCTCTCCCCTACACGCTAACTCACTAGTAGAAACACAGGAGAAAGAAATGACCTCTATTAGGAGAAGGAATATTTAAGCAGGTACCAATTAACTCTTTTAAGGTATCTGTAGCTGGATGGCTGTTTCAGACAAGGGCGTCTCCTCCTTGATGATCCTCACGGTGGTTTTCTTTGTATGTTTTTCCACCTACTGCAGGAAATTAAAGAATCGCGGCCCTGCCTTCATAGTGTGTGCACATAGTATATGCTGTGTTTATAGAAAATACCACGCTGTCACACGCTAACGATGACGGGTTGTGCTGGCTCTGTTGCATCAGATCTCTCCTGTCAGAGAAGAGGAAGAGAGATGCAGCAGGCATGGTGGTGGTTATCCCACTGGTGGCGCACCGCTGGGAATCTGAGGCCGAGAGGCAGGTGTATAACGTGCCCCTTACTCAGCCCATGGCCTGGGAGCTCCACTGAGCTCCAAGATCAGTCGTGGGAGTTTGAGTGAGCCTTCAGCAGCTGGGCTTCCATCAGGGCTCCCCTCAGCCTGTGGTGAGACGCTTTCCCCCCCATGTCTCGCCACAGCCTTCCTCTGTGGCTTTGAAGAGGGAAGTTTGAGGGGAGTCCTGATTGATTTTGCCATGCAGGTCTGGGAATTAGTATGTGAGTTATGAGAGCCATAGGAATCATCCGCCAACCCTTGCATCGCTTGCTGTGGCAGCACTGTGGAGCAGCGCTGCGGCAAGGCCTGTGTAGTCTGCAATCCTGCAAGACACGAGAAGCGTTTTCAACATCTGTTAACTTAGCTTTAAAGTACAGTCTATGAGCAAAGGCAAAACCAGATTTTTCTACGAGCAAAGGCAAAACCTCCACGGCTGCGGTCCCACCCTCCCCTCTCTGCTGAGCCCATTTCACGAAGCTGACAGAAGCGAAACCCACGGGATTCTCTCCAACAGGAAAAAAAAAAAAGATGATGATTTTCTGTTGGGTGAGTGGCTCAGGAGTAGAGGGCAGACCGCAATTAGATCAGGTTAAGCTGCACAAAAGTGGGGCCTTGGGGCTTCCATCTGCTTTGATTCTCGGCCCTAACAAGCCAGTCAGTCTCTGCTCCGGCTTGAGGGGGGCTTGTGGTGAGAGCTGCTGGACAGTGGGTCGGGGACAACTGCCATGGCAGCGGCTGGAGCGACGTCTCAGTACCTGCCCTTCGGCTGGTTGGTCTTCCTCTGCTCTTGACCAGTTTAGTTGGCAGGTGAAGAAAATCTGGGGCATGTTTTGAGCAAAACCTTGGCTCCACTGCCAGTTGCACTTGGGACTATGCCATTGCACAAGGGACCAGATGTGGGGGGTGGAGGGGATGAAAAATGACCCGCAAAGGTTTGATTTGATTTATTTGATTTTGCTGGGTTATTTTTCAGCTGGGTGGGTTCCTTGGGCTGGTTGGCTGCTGGGGCGGCACCAGTCCCAGTCCCGGAGCCGGTCCCGGTGCTGCGCAGCGTGGGGTAGCGGCTGCTGCAGCAGTGCTGCCGCCAGATGTCGGATCATGGCTGAAATACAGCTCATGCTGCTCTAATATCTTATTTTAATTTGTTTTGGCTTCCCTAGAGAAAGTAATTTGTCATGACAACTTAAATGTAATAACATTGCTTGACTAATTCTTCTCTCATTAACCATATGATGTGCCATCGGGAACTGGGTGATTCCTTTTTTTTCCCCCAAAAAAATGCTGGGTTTCAGTCACCTGCGAGACTGTGCTAGTGCTGCATCTCTGTTCCGGTAGCCTGCACTGAAGTGTTTATTAAAGCCGTGAAGTACTGTTCGTTTCCAGTTAAATTTTCACATTTGTATTTTAATATGAATACTTAAATATTTTAAAGTACTTTGAACAGATGTTTTTGGAACACAGATTTATTATTTTGTTAAAGCTCAGTGCCACTGTGTCTCACAAAATGTAAGTTGCTTTAGATAAGCGAACATCTCTTTTTTTTTTTTTTTCAAAGCAAATGCCTTCACTTAGTTGTAGATCAATGATAGGGTTTTTTTTTAAAAAAATATATATGAAACTTAAACCGGAAGAAATATGTCAATATGTTGACTTGCTCTGGTTTTGAAAAAACTTATTACAAACACATTTATGCCTTAGACATCAGTAATTGAAATGCCCTCCCTTTACGCATGTACTTGTTATCTGTTCACTTTGACACAGATGAGCCAAATTAGAGTTCAGCGGTAACTATATTAATTGGAAAAATTGAACAATATTGGTCTTAATGTTTCCCCTTACAATTATGGGAAATACATGATCTTATTTGTGGTAGTGGTTGGCTACCCATATATCTAGTAATTATAACTGTTACAAAGAAGTAAAACAGAAACACATTTTTTCTGATGCTACATGAGGAGTTTCATTGGGAATTGGTAACGATTGCAATGAACATGCATTTTTGAAGAAGATCAAGTAAACAAACAGATAAAAAGGTTGGTTGGCAGGCTGACAACTTGCTAGAGTTTCTGCTGACTCCTCTGAGTTTCCACTGTGATCTCCTTCCTTTGAAAACAGGACAAACGTGTTCAAAATTATCTGGCTGTGCTGTCTAAATCAGCCGCTTTTCACTGTCACAGTAAATGAATTTTGATTAAAGAGATGCTTTGAGCAAAGGTGGTGACAGATTTATGCTCTGCAAAGCTTTACCTGCTGACCTGAGTCTCTAG
The DNA here is from genome assembly GCF_000708025.1 of Charadrius vociferus. Taxonomy (NCBI): domain Eukaryota; kingdom Metazoa; phylum Chordata; class Aves; order Charadriiformes; family Charadriidae; genus Charadrius; species Charadrius vociferus. The sequence goes on along the minus strand of NW_009647763.1, from coordinate 1,880,119 downwards.
GCCTGGAATTATTCTATATTTAGAAGGGAACAATTAAATATAGTAGGAGCAACTGAGGGTTTTTATTACAACTGCGTAGCATTTATGATTATGCAGATAAAGGCCGCACTTTGGTTTATAGATGAAAGCTTTACACTTTTTTTTTTTTGGTGTGTATAAAAGTCAGGTCAGAGTCCAAGTGCACAGATTCTAACCTAAGTATGTGTCCTTTTAATTTCATAATATATTTTAAATCAAGCGTAGATAACAACAGAGAATGCTGCTGAGTAAACTCAATTCACTGAATGCTTGGAAGAACGGCTCTAACAAAGTGAATAGTAAAACAAGGCAAAGATTCTCAACTCCTTGCTTTTTAAGCGATACTAGTGAAAGGAACCTTTACATGGAAGTCTTCAAAATTCAGATTTACAACGCAATCAAATTAGTGTTTTCACACTTGCTCACTCCAGATGGAGGAGATTTATCAACTGAAGTATATGTAAGAACATTTTAAAAAATGTGATTGAATATTTTATGTGTTCTAGGGGCAGTATCCCTTTTTGGATGACCTTCTTGTTAGCTGCTTTGTATGTAGGACTTTACCTACTGGGGAGATTTCAATAGTGTGGAATATATAAAAGGAATGGAAAGTGTATCTGTGTATATGTAAGAATAGATATAAGCAGATATCTGATAGGAGTAATCTTCTGCAGAGAGAAGATGCTGACTGAATACAGTCCAATCTCGCACATTGATTTTTTTTTTCTCCTGTGTGTGTATGTGTTTTATAGACCAGCAAAAGCCTTTAATGAAGTTGTCTAGCCATTGATTGCTTTCATATCAATTGAAAGCGTATTAAAGAACTTGCTATCAATGATAAGAATAGTGAGCTGTCAGTAGTATTTTGTTTCTTAGTGGCAGTTAAAACAGTTTCATTCATATTAGTAAACATCTGCAATTGTAAGTTCTTTGTGTTGCAAGTAACTCTTCCACTTGATATTTTGGTTTGGAGTAAACACAAATTTTGGACTTCAATTTAGGGTCTCAAAATGAAATACTTCTACCCCTCCCCTCAATTCTTCAGCAAGGAGATTTTCAGGTATTTGGTTGTGGATTTTAGCTGGCTTACGTGACCTTATATGCAAAGGCTGTTTTAAAGCAGGAAATCACTACGTTTGGGTGTTCTTAAAATTTGTATTCATTTCAGAACTAGTACAACACTCGTGAAAGGTTTGATGGATGCGTAGGTTAATATGCTGCATGCGTGGATAAGGATGACGTTGTATTGCTGTGCAATTTGTCCAGATACCATATGCATTTGCTGCCTTGGTAGTGCCCATATGAGACCTGATACAGGTGAGAAGAGATGACAGAGATGGAAAGCAAGCAGTGCAGCTGCAGTGACGCCGGCAGGGAACGCGACTTTCCCTGTGCTGCCCGGAGCTCTGCTCTAGCTGGAGGGGTGGCCAGGTTGGCCGTCGCGCAGGCAGGTTGGTCTCTGCGGTGCTCGAAGAGGCACTTGCTTCCCATTCGGCGTCCGTAAGCAGATCCTGTGTTTCTGCTACAGTCTGTCCAAATTTAAAAACCCTGGAGTTCCTCGAGCCCATCGTTCGGTAAGAGGACAGACTATTTTTACATGCAGTGCATAAGGCCAATGTTACACAGTCCAAGAATATTACAAGAAAGTGTTGGTATGCGTAAAAAAAATACACGTATGACCAAGTTTATATTAATGCATTTATGTGAAAAGTTGATTTTAAAAAAGAGTTCATATTGCATCAAATCCAGGTTTAAATAGTGAAGTCCAAGATTCTCCAGTTACTGATGAGTTTCTTACATGGTGCTATTGCAATTTTTGGAAGAGAAACAGGAGTGACTTCATTCAAATCAAGGGGTATGGCTTTTTTCCACCGTCTCCTGGAACTGGTCTGAGAAAAAGAAACACATGTACTCCATATCCCTCCACAGAACTACCGAGGGCCCATATTTACAAAGCCCTCATTGAAATGTGCTAGTCCTTCTCAAATAATTAGAAATGAGAAATTAATTGCCAAGTTTATAAAACTGTATGCTCTGCTTGACCACACTTTCTTTCTCTTTAGCATGGTAAATTAAAAAATAAAAAAAAAAAAAAAAAAAAAAAATTGGAAGCCAGTCTGGTTGACAGTTTCTAGGAATATTCTAGGCCTTAGTACCAGAAATTGCTTCATTTTATTTACATTAATTTCCCCCAAAGGGGAAGAAATAAGCAACACAGTGCTGTGTTAGCATAGCTGTGCTTTCTAGTGCTTCTGCAGGTCACAACAGTAATTCTCCTGCTTGCTCTCCCTGTAGAAAATGAGTTGATAACATGAGTGATTATCTCAGAGAGAAATAATGGGTTAGGGGAACAATGAAGGGAGGATGGAGGAAATGGTAAAGGGGATGCTAGTTCAAAGAAACTACCAGCAGGTGGTAAAACGGAGACTTGTTTGGGGGAATTTTAGAACCAGTGGTAAGGAGTTTTGGTGCAAATGAGGCTTCTGAGGGGTGTGGGAGGATGAAGCATGAAGGTTGATGGACACAGTGCAGTTGGCCTGGAGAAGTCATGACATGTATGGGCCTCGGATATCTTCTCTCAAGCACGCAGTTTCCTTCTTGCCCCATCAAGCGGTCTTGGGGCATGTAAGCCTCAGGGGCAGTGGGTGTTTGAGAACTTCAGCTTTGGTTGCCACAGCTCTCTGTTGGAGAGCAGATTTTATCTCCACAAGAAACTCAATTTTAGCATCATGTTCCTTTGCACGGACTCACATGCTTCTGCTTAAGGCCAGCGGCGTTCAGGGAGCAGGCTGCTGGCTGGCAGCGCTAGTGGCATGAGGGGGAAGCTGACAAAATCTGTATCACTTCAGGTTCATTTATAGGCAAGGGCTTGTCCGCAGCTGTGATGGGTAAATGAAACCGTGCAGCATCTTCCTTAGCCCGTGACAGGGAGCGTTTGCACCATGGGGCACTGCAAGTGGCCTCCCCTGTAAATTTGCCCCAAATGATGGCGAAGTAAAGTTGGGCTGCTTCTTAGAGGCAGAGGTAGGGCCCTACTGCTGAGAATTTAGAAAATGAAATATAATAAAAACCAGGCTGAAATGACATCATTCTTTTCTTGTTCCATAAGCATGCGCTGCATGTGTGGACAGTCCGCAGATGTCTTGCTTTGATAACTTGCTGTGTAGGTTTATGGCCTTGGAACGTTGATAATTAAAGAGATTGGGTTTATTTTGAACTGCGTGAAATTCTCTGGAAGCATGTATCAAACTTTAAGTTACATCTCTGCGATGTTTAGGGCGTTCTAGTCATAAAAATTCACTACTTTAGTACTTAGTATTTTAAGTATTTTTTTATTACTCTTCCTCCTCCTTTTTTTTTAGCTGCTAATTGTTTCCAGATTTTTTTTCCACTATGATGGAGAACTCTGTTGACGTTTTCGTTTCTTTATTTAATTTTTCTCTTTCTTTTCTTTTCTTTTTTTTTTTAAAGTGCAATATGTAGGGAGGTGTTTTGATTTCATCCTCTTGCTAGAAAGCCAGGGCAGTAAACTTTGAACACATGATGTTTCTTGCCATCAGGATTTCCTGCCAAAGGTGTCTGAGACCAGAAAAAGAAAAAAAAAGGTGAAATCTCTGGAGAACTTCCTAATGGTTTGTCTTGGTTTACTCTTGTATTCCAGACTAGACTCTATTGTGTCTAAGAGCAGGATTGATATATGCTGCCTGAGCCTGCTGATTGCTAGAGAACAGCTTTGCTAGATGAACATAACACATTCCGTAGGTTTCTTCCTTTTATGGTCTCAGTTACAAATAGTTTTTTTAGCTCCAGTATGGTTTAGTGAATGTATTCTGCTTTTAAATAGACATTCAGCATATGTGTCTCTGCTTTAACAAAGGGCCAACAAGCCACAGATCAGATCAAAAAATCATTTTTCAGTTTGACTATATAATCCTACTAAATGGAGTTTATTTTTCCTTGTATGTCTTTTCTCTTGTTTGCCAAAGTTCCTGTTATTTAGTATTATCCCCAAGTTTCCTGAGAATGTCCCATCAAATGACCAGGACCCTATTTTGCTCTCTTGTGTTGATGATTCAGAAAGGCCGTAAATTGAAAAGAAGAGGGAATTAAGCAGTAACTTAAATATAGTGGAGATGGTAGCTGTAGGTGGACCCACGGTGATTTACAGTAGTGCACAGCTTGTGTTTTACAGAAGATTTGTTTCAGAGCAGTGAAAAGGATCAATAAAATGGAACAGATTTTTCATTTTATATCCTATGAAGAAGGCTGTGCTGAGTTCTCAAAAAAACCCAACCAACCCCAACCCCAAAACAACAACAAAACCAAAACAAATCCATGCCCTATGCTTGTTATAAAATCTTGTCCCTTCAAAGAAGCTTTAGGTCAGAGGCCTTATGTGGGCCAGGGAGATACTCCCCTCTTTCATCCCCAATTTGTGGCATCTCTCCTGTGGGCAGAGGGTCATCTTCGTCCTTCTGATGGAAATGTCCACTCTCATTCTGCTGATTATCTTTTTTTTTCTTTCAAATCTGCGTTAGTAAGCTCGTGTTGTCCAGCACTCTCATCGTTGTCTTCCTTTGCATGGCAGGAGCATGTGATATTTATTGTAAATGTTCTAGACTATTATTTGGTTCTAGTTCTAAAACATTATTTAGTTCTAAGGCATTATGATTTGTTTTGAGCAACTGAGTCTTCTGCATTACATATCTCTTGCCGGCTCTCTGTTCGTTTGATTGTAAAACCAGAAAAAGCAATGTGGGTTGACCACTCTTGCTTTCAAGGTAAATCTATCAATTGATGGATTAGTTTGTTCAATTTCATGAAAAATATTTTCAGTATACTCTTATTTACCTAGTCAGTCATTTGTGTTTCTTCCTTCTCACCCACCTTAATATATCGGCTTAGTTTTCTCTAAGAAAGGACAAAAGAAGAAAATGTCAGTCTATAGCAGACATAGGTCACTTGGCTAAATTGGTAGCCATCTTTCATCTTTAGATACAAAGTGTTAAATGTTGATTTGGCCCCTTCTTGCTTTTTCTGAGGATAAAAGCAGCTTTTTTTGGAAGCTGATCTGCAAACTTAGTAAGTGGTCTTTTAGACAAAAATAATGAAACATAAACAAGGAATTTTTCTATAGGAACTTGTAGTTTAATCTTTCACACCACACAATATCAAAATTGGTAAGCTTATTTATTGGTGAACAGGCTTCAATAGGTGGCAGTGATTGAATTTTTAGTCTTGTGTTTGTGCCCTAAATTCATTACTGATGCAGGAAAAATGAAACGGGAGAGGAAGAAAGTAGATGAAGTATAAATCTTGTGACAGTAATTGATAGCTAGGTGGAGGCATCCATCCAGACCTGCCTGCTCACCTTTATACACACCCAGCTTCGCGTGATTAAGAAAGACTTCTTTTGCACAGAACTAATGAAGAAAGGACGGAGGTGGGCATGCTAGCGGTGATCCCATTCTAGTCATCTCAGATGTTGCTTACTTTGTGCTTAAAAAGACCTATGAAGTTACCCTTTTCAGAATGAGAGCTTTTAAAGATAAAGTTGGTTGGCTTTGTTTTGGTTTTTTGTTTTTTTTTTTTTTTAATTGGATTAAAATTTGTGCGTAATCGATGATGAGAGTTTTTAAGAATCAAGATCAGTTTTTCAGTAAACTCTTTGAATAAAATAAGCATTGTAGGACAAGAAATTTAAGTTTCATTAATTAGCTTTTGAGCAAAATAATTTTAGTCACTTGTGCTTTTGTTTGGCTGCATGTTTTCTGGGAGGAGAGTGTGTGTTACTGGTTCATACTGGCTAAAGTCTTTACCATATAGAAAGCTTTCTTATTTTCATACAGCTGCTGCTTCAGTTCCTGCTTCTCTTCTAACACTTGGGATCTTGCAGTATTTCTCTTAGTATTTTTGTTCTAGCTACTCGGTGGTGAGCAATTACTTAGTAAACTGCTTTCACTACTAAGGGTGTGCACCCAATTATCCAAGAATGAAAAGCCTGTATTTTTCTTGCTTCCATCCTGATGGGGCATTAGCTTGACAGGAGTGACATTAAAATTATTGTATGCAAGCATCCAGCACCCTCCCCAGGAAAGCATCCCTTATCTTGCTTTAACTGCATTCCTGCAGTGTAGCTGCTTCCATTACAGAGAATTTGGCTAAGATCTTCCCACCTGTAGAAGTGTGTTTCACCAAACCACTCAGGATCTTGAGCTGACCCCCCCCAAAATAATGACATATGAAAATTAGAAGGATTTTTTTAATAGCTCTTGAGGTTTGAACTTTTATGATGTTTAGGTTGTGTGAATTACCCCCGTCCCTCCAATTAAGTGTAGAAATTTTCTCTTTTCTTTGAAGATAAAAGCTGAGACTCTGGCCCAGATATGTGACTCCCAAGAATTGGGATGTGAGAAGAAGCAGCACAAACATGATTCGCCCTGAATTTTGCAGAAATTGGCAGTGCTGTGAAAGGCGGGGGGGAATGGGTGCACACGCATGGTGTTTCCTCCCACATCCCGTATGCAGAGCGGCAGTGCGGTTGCTCTGTGCTACCTTGGCCTTCCTTGGCTTAGTTTTCCACTTGCGCTATCCTGGGAAGATGCGTATGGAGATGGACTGATACTGTAGAGAATGTTTGATGAGGTTAAAGATATTTTCTCATGTGTCAGTGTGCAGCTCTGACTAACAGTGTCCATCACTGGAGAAGGCTGCAGTCATTATGGGGAGGCTGTGGGATGAGAAGGTAGGAAGGAGGCCAACCTCCCTCAAGGAGACAGCAGACCCAGTTTTACAGGCAGAACCTGTAGGACAACTACAGATGAACCTCTGCTGAAGACATGCAAAGGCAACAGCCCTCTCTAAGCTTAAAACTAGCTGGTAGTGCCTAAAGGATGAGTGTCTGCCCAGTGGACCTGCTGCTGAAGGCAAGGAGGGTATTTCAGGCTGCATCTTGAGCTGTTTTTCTGAGAAGGGGTGTGTGCTTGTATGTGTTTTGGTTGAGGAGTGAGCTTGTGTCCTCACCTCAATTGCAAGGCAGTGATGTCTCTTTTCCATCAGGGCTGGAGGGCCGGGGATGCCTGTCCTGCCCTCCGCTCACATGAATGACATGTCCTTTTTTTTTTCCCTCTCCATGATTGCTGCTCTAGCACAGAAATGTATTTTCTGCCCTGTCTTGTAGTGGCTTTCTGCAGTAAGGTCTGAAGGTGAAGGTTTCCGTTTAAAAAAAAAAAAAAAAAAAAAAGAAGTGTTGAAAGCCAAGCAGCAGGCAAAAACTTTGCCAAGGGGGCCTAGAGTTAAAAATTTGTAAAGGAAATAAAGTTCCCTGGAATTAAGGTGGAAATACATTTCCACTTAATTTCAACAGGCTGCCCTAACAAATTGTAATGTCTATAGTTGGCTGACAATGTAGAAATAACCCATGAACTAAAAGAAAAGTTTACTTCGGAAGACGGCTCTCTTAAATTATTTACCTTGGCTTCGTCCTCTCATGAATTGGGTAGAACATAACAGTGTTTCCCTCTCTTGATCCCTCTCTTGGCTGGTTGCTGAGATGCTTTTGGATATAATGAAACCTTCTTTGCACAGGGGAGAACCTCCAACATAGCAAAACTGATTGCCAAACCTAAAAAAAAAAGAAAAAGGTCTGCATCCAGTAATGAACTTCCTGTAATCTTGGATGCCGTATCCCTTTTGTGCTGTGGCAATGACTTTTCCACACATTTTTATAAAGTGTTTTGAATTTTTTTGGTGACATGATTCATGTAAGTATTCTGAGTGCTCTCTTTGCCCAACCCTGACCTCACCCCGCTACGGAGCTTCTTTAGTATTTTTTCCTGTGTTGAAAACTACCCAGGACTTCAGCCATCATTTTCCAACATGCAGTGAAAATAAAGCACTATTTTAAAAACAAACAAACACACACACACAAAAAGACCTCCAGACCCTACCCTGCTCCTGCAAACAGATTTTCCCATCAAGAAAAGTTCTGCTGTCTGAAAATCAAAGGGGTTTTTTTTTGAAGTATAAGTTTAATGGCCATCCAGGAAAACAGTCTCCTCTAACCTCCTTCTTCTTATCAATACCCTGAATTGTCCAGAAGAGAATTGGAGAGTTTGTAGAAACCCCTGGACAGATGTAGTGTTGGGGGCACGGCTAGTTATCCTGACACCCTCTGCTTCTGAAGAAGTTCCTGTTCTTTCAGTGCTAGCGTCCACCCTTCTCCTTCAGCTTCCAGTCCCTTCAGCTGTGCTGACACAGCTGTTTTGGGGGCCATCAAGTTGGCTCGCTGCAGTGATTTAGATTAAATCCCGTCATTTCTGGACGGCGGCGGTTGCAGTGGTGCAGTGTCGCGGGCAGTCCCCGAAGCGGCTGTGCTTGCACGGGAGGAGCTCTGCTGTGGTGTGGGGCAGGAACAAGCAGGCAGAGGGCAGGGAAAGGCAGGAATTTTGTTTTCTGGCTTTATGTGAGAGGAAAAGAAATGGTACTTTGTAAGGACCCCACCTGAGGGGAGATCCCATTGACTGCCCGGCAGGGTGAGTTGCAAGCACTCTCCTGGGGGCTGTTGCAAGTTGTTTATTTTTCCCCCCGAGATACTTGCGGTGACCCCTAGAGCAGCCCAGAATTTGGGAGCCGGAATAGACCTGCTTTGTCTGTTTGCTTAGTTGTTTTATAAGTGTCTATATATCAAGTGGCACTTTTTTCCTCTTTTTTTTTTTTTTTTTTTTTTTTAAGAGAAACTATGCGGGACACTAACTTGACGACTAAATTGTGTCTTTTAAGATGGCCCATTCTTTGCTGAAGGATGCTGGCAGGTACCATATATTCCATATATTTTAGCAAAGATGTGAATTATTTTTTGTGTGTGTGTTGAGTGATCTTTAAAGCTGTCAGTCTGTTGCCTTTTGCTGGCCCTAAGCTAAACAGAATAACTCAGAATCCTGTAACCAGAGCAGCCCTTCATAAATGAAGGTCAGTTGGGTGAAGTGCTGTAAAAACAGCCTGTAGAAACAGCCTTAGACCAAGGCATCTTTTGTTAAGCAGAGGAATATTAACTACACTGAGAGTTCCTGAAAGTGGGTGGTTTCTACCGCCAAGCTCAGTAACGCTTTGTCGTAATGAAAAAACAATGCTGTCTGCAAGTAAAGATTGAAAGCGTCTCCTCACATCTGTTTGTTTAAGCTTGGGAAAAGGTGCCCTGGGATGAGAGGAGCAAATCCTACTGTGGCTGTGCTCGTACTTGAAGGAAAAGCTTTAAGTGCCAGCAAATGCCAAGGTGTCTTTCATGAAGATAGTTTTAATTTATTTTTAGACTTGATTAATAGTTACTGCAATATTTGCCTTGCACATTTTTTAATGGAATGCTTTAAAAAAGCTTGTTTAATATGTGATCCCTTCTATGTAATTGTGCTGTCGTACAATGTCTTTGGTGAGAATGAACTAGCACAGTTTTACCCAGAATTGTTTGGAAGACACCAGTGTGGAAAGCCGAGATGACTCAGTGCCTTGGAGGAAGAAGAGCTAGCAATTAACCACAGAGCATGGTATTATCTCTATGCCAAAGCTGGCTGAGAAAGCCAGCGTGTTTTCCACTTTGCTATTTCTGGAAAAAAAAAAAAAAAAGTGCTGTGGAGAAATATTGGCTCTTTAAGCAATCTTGATAATCTTGTCAACTTGATGAGTTTAGAACAGGTAGCATGGGAGGCATGTGAATCAAAAGAAGGTGGTAGTTCCCATCTAGAAACCACTGTTATTTTTATTTGATGAATAAATACATATGAAGCATTCTCCTTATTTGTCAGCAGACTCCTCCGGGTGAATAAACTTGGTTGCGTAACAAGAATGTGGTATGTGATAAAGCACATGGTTAGATAATAAGTATTTCTGCATAAATTTATTTTCTATGTAATCCCATGTGTCTGTACTCGTATTTCTTTAGGAATATCTATATGGCATCTGTTTCTACTGCTGGCAGTTTGCCAGATGCCTGTAAATAAGGAATGTTTATTGCAAGTGAAATAGTAAGTATCTCTTACTTCTCAATGTTATTTGTTTTCCATTTGTGTTTAGTGCAATAGGTTCATGTTGATGAAGGTGACTTGACTTTACAGGCAGAACTAGATGAAAAACACAGCAATTAAATCTTCATTTTGGTTTCTTTACATTAAAAATCGTATCTTTTAAAGCATACGTTGAATATATTCTTTTGGTATGTGGTTTTTTTTTTTTAACATTAGTTGACATTTCCTTTTATGTCTAACGGCCTTTACTTTTGCTTACATAGAGAATACACTAAGAAAGGGGTTAGCTTCCATTTTGAGTCCTACTTCTTTTCCTCACCCCTCACCACCTGAAAGATGTAAAAGACATATTGCTGTTGTGGTGCGCTGCCCTGGGACCTGGGCCTGTTCTCGTGGAGATCTCCCGCTGCTCCACTTCTTCCTATGTAAGTGTGCAAGCTCAGTTACCGAGCTCAAGTCATATTCCTTGTTGTCTGCCAAGGAGAAGGTGAAAGACCTCAAGAAATCCTGGATTTGGCACGAGCTGCCAGTTGTGCCAATTGCTTTACTTCATTTAGTAAAAAGAAGAAAAAATCGGTATCGATAGGAGCAGTATTTTGGCATTGGCCATAGGAGAAGTCATGCTGAAGGAGGTGCTTAGGAGTTAATGACGCATCAGGATTGATACTCGGTTTCCACGCATCTAAAGAAGGAAGGTGTTGAAGAACCTGCATGGCTGAGGAGCTTAGAGTTGCTTTCAGGCTAGCAGGGTATTGCAAGCAGATCGTCTTGTGGGCAGGAAAAAGCCCTAGGTGAAGACTAAGCCTGTAATTTAGTCCAGTGGTTAATAGTGAAATGTCAGGGCGACTTCATTTAAAAATGACTATCAAGGTGTGAATCTTCTTTGCCTTGATGAAACTGCCTGAAATAGTGATTGGTGGTTGGCAATGGCTATGAGAAGTTAGTAAGTCTGCTTTCTAAACTCTTTCCTCCTTGGGAGAAGTTGATTTGGGGTGTTAGTATTGTGGGAGACATCCATTGGGCTCTCGACAGATTAGTATCTGATGAACAAACATTTTTTACACCTGTAATTTCAATAATACGTGATTTCTCTTTCACTTTCTACTCCTCCCACCCTGTATTTCACTAAGTAAGTGGTATGCCAGAAGATGAGCTTTCTTTAGATAGGTAAACAAGAAGCTGTGGTGCAAATTACAGAAGATTGCAAAGCCTTGATTTGGTTTTCTCTGTGCTGTGAGCGAAGAGCGACGATTTAAGAGTTGACACGCTCGGTTTTTTAACTGCAACTAAACAGCTGTTCTGTTGAGGCTGATTAGTTCACATGCCAGTGGTTGAGAGGCAGCATCAGATTATTCTTGCTGCTAGCGTGAATGTCCTCATTTACCCTGTCTATCTCTTCTACTGAGGATAATTTGGGTTTTCATTTCCCCTCCTGTCCTCACCTTGTTTTGGCAGCTGATAAATAGGAACCCTTCTTGAGTGTCAAATGTTTTATATAGGATCTGCTGGGGGGACCATAGGCTTTATGAGAATGATCCTGCATATTACTCTTTTGTGTTCTTGGGTCTTTTTCCACCTAGAAACTGCTATTGGTAGGAGGAAATGTTACAATGTTCCAGGGTTGCAAAAAAAAAAAAAAAAAAAAATCAAGGTTGATTTCAGGCTTGTATATGGCAGAAGGGGAAATTGCAGGGGGGGGAGAAAAATTTTGTCATTGGTCACAGTTGGTGCTCCTGCTTTTTTTTTCGTGGATGTCTGCATGTGGAGTGAGCACATGTGCAGGCACTCCATACAGAGAGACTGCATACACATACTTAGGCCATATGTTCATTATTTTAGAAGTTTAGTTTTCTCTTGCGTTTTTATGAAGCTTTTAACAGGGCTATTTTAATTGGGATTAAATATAACTATGTAGGACAGTAACTAAGACACAAACTCTGTGTCTTCCTCCTCGCTGTCTATGTGTCAGCAGCATTCCTTGTGCTCATCCTCCGCCTAGAAATGAGTTTCTTTTAACCTAGAGCCTGTTGTGAGGAAGAGCGGAGATTGCAGCATTCCTCCAGGGCTGGCAGGGCTGGGTTTCATTTACAAATTTTGTCCAGAGTTGCAACACACTCCTCTGTACTTACCATGTATCAGGCTAAGCAGGCATGCAAACTTAAAAATGAACTGAAAAAGCACGACAGCGATCCTATAGCTGCGCACACACATGCAAAAGTGAGCCTGTCTTTCTTCTGAAGTTCCATATTTATGCATGGTTTACAGAAACAGTACATTCTCAGCTTGGTTCCTAGAGGAGACATACAGTACAATGTCAGTAAGGTCAAATAATTTTGCTGGTTCTGCTGTGAAGTAACTTTGAAATATGTTTTAAAGATACAGGACTCGAGCAAAAAGATGTGTGCAAACAGCATTCATTTCTATAGGAAGAAATAGTTTCCCATGTTTTGCGTGTCAAAGAGTGAGACCTGTTTATAACACACAAGAACTAGGGTTTTGGTGTTGGAATGGTCAGGTCTGCCCAAGTGTCTCACTGGGTTCTAAAGTTCCCTTTTAGCATTTGATTATTGCAGATACCTAGTAAGATTTATTAAATTGCCTATTTTGTAAGTGAAAAAGTGTGTAAATAGAAACAGGAAAAAAGGAAAACAAAACAAACACCCTTTGCATTCATGGGTCTAGTAAAAAAGATGAAGAATGAGGATTTCTGAGATTACTGACGATTCTTCTCTGCTCCTCCTTTAGCTACTCTCTCCTTTTGTTCTTTGTGGTTCTGTTATCTACAAAAACATTCAGATTAGTGTGTTAATTAGTTTATGTTAACCAGCAGAGGGCTTCCACCTCAAAGCAAACAGCCATATCCCTTCTGCAGTTTCCCTGGTATCCTCTTAATCAGTGAAGTAGGAAATAGACATGTATTTAGTTGTGTAGGGTACTTTCCTGCTGGCAGAATGGTCCTCCATTACATGTTAATAAATGGTTTTTATACAGTTTGTTTTTAACTGGCTTCCAGTTGCTTTTAGTACAGCTGTCAGCATTTCCACAGGAAACTTGGATGATCTAGTAGAAGTTTCTTGTGATTCGCCAAAATCTCGCGTTTCTAAATTTCTAATGTAACTGGCGTGTTGCGAATTTTCGTGTGCATATTCAGGTATTAAAAGTGATTTGAGCCCCTTCTTGGTATGAATATAACATACGCTGGGTAAAATAGTAGGAGAGAGTAAACTGATCTTACAATTTAAATTAAAGCAATGCAAGTTGCATTTATAAAGTCAGAATTTGTTTCAACCCCTGTGTTTGTTGCAGAGTGTTGAAGAGCAGAGAGGAATATATGTGAAGTGGAGACAGGGTATTACAAAAGCACACAGCTTTCCTGGGAAGTAAGAGCAGCCCGGCGAGATGCAGGGGGTGGTGTGATTCGGAGCATCTTTCATGTCGGCTGGGACAGCAGTTCGGAGCGGGTGGGTGCCTGGTGGAGAAAGGGTCAGTGGGGTGCAGGAGTAACAAGGAGCTGAATGCTGCCTTACTTCTGTAGCACCTCTTTGGGTTTCTCTCCCAGACCCTGTAAGTGACTGCTCGTGTTGATCAGAACTGTTATTGATAACTTTCAGTGATTTAATGAACAGATGAGTGGCGAGGGGATCTCTTCTTCAGACAGAAAACTTACTCCCTCCTCAAAAATTCAATACTTGGATAGTTAATCTTCGCAGACTATCAACACTTGGGATGTGTTCGCTAGGAGTTGTGAGCGGAATACTTCCCTGGCCAAGCCTCAGCTATGGAGAGGAGGGGACCCCATGGTTAAAAGATTCTTTTAAAAGATTTTGTGTTATGAAAGCAGAGCCCTGCAACTCGGGAGGACTTGTGTAGGAACTGGGACAGTAGCCACATTTAATGGGAGCTTTCTTAATTAGTGAGTTGTCATGCCCGAGTCAAAAAACACTAAAATTGTTAATTACATTTTAAGCAGAGGTAATAACAGCTTGCTGTAAGCAAGTGGCTAAAAGCTAAATCACAAGCGTGTGTCACCGTAACTGGGTCGCTGTCACATCGCTGGTGAACCCCGTCACCCCTCGGCTGGGGGGAGCGGGATGGATCCCTGCTGCCACCTGCCGGCACGGTCTGCCCCGCCCTGGTGAGGAGGCTACCTCTGGGCTACCGAAATATTGCATGTTGTCTGAATTCAGGCTGGGTGGAGAATGGCTTGAGAGCAGCCCTGAGGAAAAGGATTTGGGGGTGTTGGTGGATGAGAAGCTCAACATGAGCCGGCAATGTGTGCTCACAGCCCAGAAGGCCAACTGCAACCTGGGCTGTATCAAAACCAGCGTGGCCAACAGGGCGAGGGAGGGCATTCTGCCCCTCTACTCTGCTCTCGTGAGACCCCACCTGGAGTACCGCATCCAGCTCTGGAGCCCCCAACATAAGAAGGTTACGGACCTGTTGGAGTGGGTCCAGAGGAGAGCCATGAGGATGATCTGAGGGCTGGAGCACCTCTCCTGTGAGGAGAGGCTGAGAGAGTTGGGGCTGTTCAGCCTGGAGAAGAGGAGGCTCCTGGAAGACCTTAAAGTGGCCTTCCAGTACCTACAGGAGGCCTACAGGAGAGCTGGGGAAAGACTTTTTACAAGGGTAGGTAGTGATAGGACAAGGGGGAATGGCTTTAAACTGGAAGAGGGTAGATTTAGATTAGATATTAGTAATAAATTCTTTACTGTGAGGGTGGTGAGGCACTGGAACAGGTAGCCCAGGGAAGTTGTGGATGCCCCATCCCTGGAGGTGTTCAAGGCCAGGCTGGATGGGGCTTTGAGCAACCTGGTCTAGTGGGAGGTGTCCCTGCCCATGTCAGGGGGGTCAGGACTAGATGATCTTCTTCATGAAAGTCCCGTTACTCATCCCCTTAGACTGTATGATGATATAAAACCTCACGTCAACACCAGCTGCTTTATTTGGGAAATAGTTACTGACTGACATGAGTTAAAACCTAGCTGTGTATGGACAAGGCTGAAGCTTACTGCAGTTTGAGGCCTTTCCTCCCATATCCCTTAGAATATCCGTCATACTCTTACTCAGCAAGTATTCCTTGCGTACTTGAAAGCAGATTAGCTCTGAACTTTTGGGCTTCCATCACTTCTGTGATTACTCTGATTAACAAACCCAAAGTTTGTGAATGTATTCATACCCTATTGAAGCCAGTAGGTCTTACATGCAGTTAACTTGCCTGCTCTGTTGGCCTCAAGCTCTTTTAGCTTTTTTTTGCTAACAACCAAATTGTGCAAGCACCTTGTTTGTGTTCCTTGCTCGGTTCCTCTCTCACAGTAAGAGCAGTTTGCTTGGCTGGGCAGGAGTTACCCCCACATGCGGCTGGTGCAGGGGGAGAACCAGGCCCAGGTTAGCCTAGTACTTCACAGAAACTGTCCCCCTGTTTTAGGAAATTTCCTTACTGAGGTAAGTAGAGTTACTAAATCAGAGAAAATGTTGCCTGCCCTGATCCAGTGAATCCTTCCAGGGTGCAGAAGCTGGAGGGAGGAGGCAGGTGCATCATACAGACCTCTCCAAAAACTGTTTTAT
>NW_009647763.1:1848748-1864474 GCF_000708025.1 Charadrius vociferus | reverse complement strand
CCCGGTGGACCTAATAAAGTTGGGAATGTGGATGGGATGCATGAAGCAGTCCTACAGTGCAGAACTCCCTTCTCTTTTAGGTACTCATTTATGGTATGGTATATTTTTAAGTTGAAAAAAAAAAAACCCAAAGGATAAAATGGGTAACAGAAAGGAAATTTTCATTTGTAATTAGGGCATTCAAAGGCTCTGTAATGGTTGTGATAGAAGCAATTAATAGGCATTGCTTTTTGTGTGAGACAGGGCCTACTTAAGTAGGCTGCGAGGCTGGTAGCCAGGAGACCTACTTTCTTTTCATAGCTGTGCTGCTTTATCCTTTCTGTGGTCTTGGGCAAGTAACTTCATTTTTGATCCTTTTCCTTCTTTACTGTCTTTGTTTCCCCTCTCAGGTCTGTACAGATTGGAAAGGAAAGAGTTTCTCGCTATGTGCTTTGCAGAAAAAAAGGGACACGATCCTAATGGGACACCTGAGGCCCTGTTGTAATACCAAAATGCTCTCTGTGGCTGCTTTGCTGTAAATAACCATGCAGGAATATGGATTACTTTACGGGTTTGCAAGCATTATATAGGATACCCATAAGAATAGGTTTGCTGCAGATAAAGGCCTCTGATGGAGGATCGGTTCACAAGCTACTGAATTTCCCGCACATCTCTTCCTGGAGATAATGAGTGGCACTGGGGAGGTCACCCCACATAGAGGATCCGGTGGTGTTGGGGCAGTTTCTGGGATGGAGGGTCTCTCGGGGCTGCTGGGCACCCCATACCCTTCGGTGGCTGCAGCGAGAGCTGTGTAGCGAAGGGCTGAGTCTGTGGGCAAGGTGTTCTCAATGGGCTTTTGACTGCAGTTAATCCAAATGGCTTTATGACCAGCTGGTGATGAGTTGTTACCACCTGAAGGAAAACGCCCAGGAAGCCTGAGAGAGAGGTGTCCTCTCAGTTGCTGGAGCCGTGGCTGCCCTGGGAAGCTGTGCTCGTGAATCACCCTCGTTACTGTCTTCTTGAGTCATCAGAAATGATAGGCTAGGAAATGTCTAACATTCACTAACATGTGAATTGTGCCAAAAACCACAGCCCAACCAAAACCGGAGCACATCTGCGGGGTTTAGGGGTTGTTTTTTTTTTTTCTTTCTGCTTTGTTGTTTTTTTACACTGAACTGAAACCTTTTCTGTGCAACATTTTTTTTTTGTTTTGTTTGCTGGCCTTAGGGAAATGCAGTGGCTGTGAGCCACGTATGTGTGTTTGCTTAAAAACTTTTAGAGAATTCTTTGACAATCAGGTTGTGATAGATGGTAAAAATCCTGATGGCATATGAGGCTATGCATATTTGCTCTTGTTCACCTCTAAAAACACAAAAAAGGGCGGGTGGGAGGAACCAGTTTAGCTTTCTACTTCAAACCCAGGGTTTCTTGTTCTGTGATTCTTTCATGTTATTTTACTGAGACGACCGAAAAACAACGTCTTAATCTTTACATGTGTAACCTGGAAAATGTGAAGCCTATTTACTTGTATGATGACTTCATAAGGGAGAAAATAGGTTGGAAAACGATCTAAGCTTATTAGAAGCGTACCTTGTTTCTCTTAAATGGCTTTGTAAAGTGTTTTACAAAATTAAATTTAATCCTCTGAAGTGTGTCAGGTGCTAAAATTTCCAACTCCTTGGCCTTGCGTTTTGGCTACTGATTAAAGTGTGGATTAACCTGCAATTCCATTGGTCTTAATGCCTCAATATGTATTGTTTTTTCAAACGGTAATTGATGTATTCTCTTGATCTTAGGAAATTTACTTTTGATCTAAATGTGCAACAAGGTACGCTGATACTAAGCTTCTTGTCACCTACAAATAGAAAGCATTCCGTGGTAATGACAGTATCATGATGGATCTTTTCCTGCAAGGAAATATAATAATAATACCAAATTCTGAACACGAAGTGTTGCACCACTTTGTATTTACACTAACAGTGGAAATGTTATGGTCAGTCACCCTCAGCAATGTTCTCGCCCTTGCATCGTCAAGTTGTGACTCAGCACCGTGATACAAAGGCAGAGCTCCCGACAGGTCAGGGAAGTTCTTAAAATCAAATTGCTGCCAAGGCTCTGGGCAGGTCTATGGGATTTTACCTCGGCATTTTGGGTTAACCTGAAAGGGTTTTCTTCTTGTCGCTTTCTCTGATCTTCTGTTTCTAAGAAGGACAGTGTAGAGAAGATGACTGTGATTCTGCAGTTCCTACCAGGGTTTTTATACATCTGGCTCTGTGTAATTTAGCCAGTAATAGCTGTGGTAGTTTACAGTGCTCTGTATTTTGCGGTACTGGCAATTCCAAATGTTTGTTCTTTCTCAAAAGAAACATTAAGTTGGGTTCAAGCATGTTCTTTGATTTTTACATTAAATCCTGCTTATTTGAACGTGGACTGCCCCAAAATGGATATTCCAGTGTTTGGGTCTCGAGGTCTATGTCACCCCACAGCCTCAAAATCTTCATTTAAACAAACGGTCCAAAGAATAAAAGCAAAACAAAGCCCCCAAACCCTGCCCAAGTCTATTGCCTTATCCAGGATGGGGAGTGGTGTCTTTTTGAGACAAAACCCTCCAAATTAGAAGGACTTGATGACATAGTGATAAAAGCAAATGTTAGCAGTGCGTGCTCCCATTCACGCACCCCCCAGCCCCCCCTCCAACCCCACTACACCACCACTGACTTTGGGAAGTGGTGGAAGACCCGTCTATGTACATGTGCATTACCTCGCTGGGCGAGCTCAATTTAAATGCAGCCTATTAAATTATTTACAGAAGACAGTTGGCCAACCCATTGTGCTGTGTTCGTAGGAGCCAAAGGTCACTTTTGGTGTGCCTGGTTGATTCATAGGGTAATCTGATACAGTACTTAGCTTTTTGCCTCCCAGTCAGTGGGTTAAACCTTATCCTCTTATATTATGAGTCAGAGAACCATAAGTTTCAGAAAAAGCCGGAGCCTTTGTTTTTAATGCTTTTGGAGAGGCTGTGCAGCAGAATGCAGAGGGCTACAAGAGCATCTGCCAGGGGGTCGGGGCATGTTCTGCAATAGTGTAAATCTGACTGACAGCTTGAGAGCGAAACACTGTACCCTTGTTTTCTTAAGCTGCTTGTCCTTTTGCTAACATCATCTGCAGCCATGAGGATGTTAAGGCATTATTGCTTATTCTTCAGATAGGTGGCACTTTTGGAGGTTTTGGTTTTGTTTTTGTTTTTTCTCTGGGTTCCTCACTGCCAGCATCTCCTTGAGGAGATTATTTTATTGGGTATGTCATACGTTCAATCCTATTCTTTTGCTGTAAGATACAACCTTGTGTAGTTTTGTCAACATACATCTTGGGTGACAAATCCCATCAAAACCCACAAGTGTTGGGGTGCCTTGGTAGTGCCAACTTCTGTCTACTTCAAAATGCTGCCTTTGCCTCTCCCCCTTCCAGGCTTACTCCCTCCTGGAAGCAGCACTGGTGTTGGCATGCAGGGCAAGCAATTGGCATCACAGCAGCTTTCCGTAGTGCCTGACTTTCTAAAACCTTCACACCATGGCAGGCTTTTTCCAGCTGCTAGTTTAAAGAGAAGGTGGCAGAACATAGGACGGCTGAGAGTGAAACCTGTTTTGTGAGCTGCAGTCACACCAGTGGGAGTCTGGTCACTCTAAGTGTCTGCTCATGCACCAATTTTGTTTGTGTTTACGCACTTATACTTAATTTCTTTTTAAATGTACCACCAGTTACAGGGGCACTGATGTTTTCAGCCCACTGTTCAGGATGCTCGTGGCGTTGACAAGCTCCAGAATTTAATTTTTCTTCTCTCTGTGTCCGCAGAGGTGCACAAGTGCTTTTCTATTTCTGCACGCAGGGTTCAGAAGTTTGCGCTGCCACTGAGCTGGCTGAGGAAAGGAGGAGTTTTGCTTCTGTGGTCGTGCTTTTAGGAGAGCGAGCCTATCGTATTTCACTCTAATCCTAAGCGATAGCCACGCAGTCTGTTTTATTGTTAGGAGAGCCTTCCTGGAGCTCCTCCACCAGGCTTTTCACTACGGGGAGATCAGGGCACTCAGGATGGGGAGGCACAAGTGTGGTCAGTCCGTCGTCCCTCCTGAGCTGTGCCATGCTGGGGTGTGATGATCCCTGCCTGCTCTTCCCTCCTCGTGGGGTGTTTTTGATGAGCCAGAAGAGAGGACAGAATCGCATGCATGCTCCCGGGGAGCGATGCCAGGGAGAAGAGTGGAGCTACACTTTTTGCTGTTGAGTGGAGAATGGGGAAAACACGTGCCTTAGTGCGATACGCTGCTCAGCCGTTACATGCTTCTCTGAGCTGCTGCAAGGTGCCACTTTTTGCTGCTTTTCTCCCCTTTGTTTTCTTTGGCAGCTCCCTAAGCGCTGGATCAAAACAGCTTCAGGGGAGCTGCGCTGGCACGGTGACCTACCTCCATACTGGTGCTGGCTTAAATACAGCGAGAAGAAACCTGGACGGAAGTCGTATTGAAATTGTTTAGCCTTCCACAAAAAGCACTGAGAAAGGGGACGGGAACGATTTCAGAAAGGTCTGCTTGGAACCAAGGCCAGTAGCTGGCTTAAAAGAAAATGAAAAAGGAGTGTGTTTCCAGATCTTTCAAACTCAAACAAAACCCAGGCTCCCTCTCGCGCGCTGTAAGCTGGATAAATTTCTCCTCCTTGTCAAGACAGACAAAGAGATTGTTTCGCAGCGATGGTGAACTCTCCTCCATGTGCCTGCAGCAGGTAGATGAGGATGACGAGAACTGGACCTACAGGAGCCAGCAGAGAAAAGGTGACTCGCTTTCTCTTTAACCCTTGTGATTGCTGCTGCCGTGTCAGCCCCTGGTCCGTGCTGTTGTTGTCCAACTGCTCGGGTCCTCTTGGGAGCCCGGAGCCATGCGGGAGCCGCAGGTGGGGTAGGAGGAGGAGGGCAGCACAAAAGCCTCGGTGCAGCACCGCCTTGCCAAGTTTTCTTGGGTTAAAACTGTGAAAGCTTATAGTAATCAACAGGAAAAACCTTTAATTTCCCATCTGGGCAACATAAAGGTACTGACTCTGTGGTGTGTAGGTAAGTCTTGTTTATGCTTCTTGTAGCCAGTAGTCACTCTGGGCAGATCCTTTGGGCAGGTGCTGCAGGAATCTCTCCTCTCTCTGTGGTACCAAAAGCTGTTTAAGACTCCACTTCTAACAGACAGGATGGCTTTTGGATAATTGCCTCATGGTCCTGCTGGAAAATTTTAAGTGTTTTTTGTTTTAGAGAGCAGATTGGGAAGACATCCCAGATGCAAAATAAAAGGGATGAAGGGATGGTGATGGGAATTGCTCCACAGAGAAGAGGAAGGAGATCTAGGATGCTAGATAGGCAGCTCTGAAGGAACCTTTGAAATACTCAAACCTGAAGTATATTTTATATGAAACTTTTAAAAAGTACTTCTATTTTTTTGTGTTGGGTTTGTTGGTTTTTTGGTTTTTTTTGAGTGGCGTTTGTCAGATACTTATTCAAGCATATCTCATGTTTATCATAAATCAAAATAAATTTCAGAACTTTGCTTCTCTGAGATGGTGAGCTACCATTACCACTGCATTTACTGGCTGGTAGGCAGTAGTGCGAGTGGATAAAAATACTTGATGAAGTTGATTTAGTTGTAATTTCTTCAGTGCTGCCAGAGCACTAGTTTGTTAATGGGTAGTGTAAGGTTGACTCAATTCTGCTGTAAGGTCACTTTTGTAAGAGCAGGCAGGTTTTTCAAGGACATTTGAACTTCAAAGGGATTTTTATTTCTTTTCGTTTCTGGGAGCAGTTAATAGCTATTTCACCTGAATTTCAGTTCCAAGTCAGAATAAACTGTGGCTTCAGTAAATGGTTTGGATGCAGGAACACTAACACAGGATGTATATGCTTGTGCGTTGCTCCCAGCACGCTAGGAGACGATTTTAATCTGTGCTTTGAAGATTGTTTTTTTAACCCGTTTCGCTGCTGGAAAACTTATACAAAGGGAGTTTGCATTTGCAACCGGTGACTGATTTTTACTTTTGGTTGTTGGCATGTTGGTATTGCACAACACTGTCAGATACACTTCTTAACGCCCGTGCTGTGCATCAGAAGAACCACGCAGTCCTGCTGCTGATCGTTACGTAGCTTCCATAAAATTTCTCATGCTGCCTTCCTTAGCCCACGCTCCCGCCACAAGGCAGAGATGGGAAAGGAAGCTTTACTGATGGATTAATGTTGTATTAATTTTTCTGAGTGATTTACATAAAGAGCCCTTTGTACATGCTGGAGGGGGGGAGGGCAGAATTCCTCCCGTAATTGGGCAGCAAGCTATGAAAGCCTCCCTGCCTGCCTATAGCGGAGATGACAATACATCATTTTTGAAAGGAAGGTGGAGGGAGGTATAGATTGCATAGGGCTTATTTCCCCATCGCAGGGTACAATTTGATTCAACTTGTAAAATCTGCCTGCATCATAAATCTAACTGTGCACTTCTGTCTGAGCAGGATCCTCTGCTTGGAGGGAGCTGACAAACTGGCAGGGGATGCCAGGGCTGAAGGGAGTTTGGGTTGTGTACTCGGGCAGGAGAAACTTGTCATGGCTGCAAGTGTTTCACCCAGGGTTGCGAGTCAGGCTTGCACAGTGTCGGAGCAGTTTGAGTATCAGTACCTGGCTGAGTCGTCATCTTGGGTTTGTGTTCAAAGGCAAAATGTGTGATAAATGAATACTCGTGTTCTCGAATTAGCTTGCTCCGTTGGACTGTTGCCTTACTGCTTGCCAGACTTTATAAAACGGAGGGCTCAAAACAATATTGTCTTTGGTGCTTGAGTTAACCACATCACTTAAAATTAACGCAGGCTAGAAAGAAATGGGATGCACAGCAGGCTGGAAGCATGGCTAGTTTTATGTAGAAAAACAGACTATTTATTTAAAATTAGCTGAAAAACTATTAAAGTTTCAGTTATCAAAATAATTTTGCTTCCAGTTCTTTCTCCCTCAGGTAAATTGTTAAAAAGGTAAGCCTGACAAATCACTGACTCTATTACCTTTTTCTTCTCCTTAACTGTACATGTACAGACAGGAGTGTTAACAGAAATTGGAAATGAAGGAATTGTTGGTTTTCTTCCTGAGCTGTTTCTCTTCCTGTCTTTATAAACCTCTTATTCTTTTGCCGCTTCACTGCTCTTCCCGTCTCATATTGCATTCCCACGAGGCTGCTAGGTGACAGGCACAAGGCGGCATGTGTTGCCTGGTATTTCACCAGCAAAGTGGCTAATCTGCATTGGCTGCAAACGGGAACTTGCAAACAGTAGCGAGCAGCGAGATTGGTTGGATTTGCCAGTTTAAAAGGAGCAAGAAAAACAAAAAGTAAATGTGAACGAGGAACCTGGGGCACACCCTGATGTCCTGGGCAGCTGAGCTCTGTTTGTGTGGAAGTCAGGTCGGGGGCTGCTGCTTGGCTCTTCATTTTTGGAAGGTAGACGGTAGTGCAGAGCATTTTGGAACTGGTAGCACCAATTAGACTTCACATCTGATAAAGCAGTTACTAAAAGAGATGGTAAAAGTTGATAGTAAAATAAAGGTTTGTTGTTTGAAGTGTTTCTTGCTCAGCCCTCTTCCTCCCCAGTCAGCTGGAGGACCTTTGAAATGAGAGCACACTGTAACTCCTGTGTTTCTCTTCTTTAATCTGAATTCTTAGTTCAGATTTGTTACTTTCTGGGGTAGCAGAAGTTTCCTTGATTCTGGAGAGTGTGTGTGTGTGAAATGATATTTTTTTTATCCCCTATACATGCTCCAAGTGCCCTTTTTCTCTTGCTTAGGCACTCCTCATTCCTTTCTGTTACTGGCATTCCCAGCAGTTGCTCCAAGGGGAGAGGGCAGGCCAGCGTGGCCGGAGTTCATCCGAATTCATCCAGCCTGTTATGGACTGAGCCTGTGGAGTGGACTGTGCGTCAAGTGGCTGTGCGTGGGGTGTTGGGGCGGTGGTACCCAGGCACCTTTGCTGCTGACTGGGGTTGTCTGTCTCATCAAAGCCACCGGAGTAGCAGACACAGGCTTTCTGGGTTGTGTAGGTGCTCTGCTGCCAAGACTTGGTCAAGGCTTGTTCTGCTGAGCAGGGTCCCGTGGGCTCATGGGGCAGCTTTGCGAGGGCTCCGTAACTTGTGTGCACGAGGCATAACAGCCCGGTTTCCCTCACAGAAGATACCTGTGCCATGATGCCGTTGCTTTGAAGAGGCAGGTGTAGGACCAGTCAGACTTCGGGTTTTGTCCAAGCTTTTTGTTGGTAGACATTCTAGTTTTCATCTCGCTTTGCTCTTCTAATGGCATGGTTTGCTTCTGGTATGCTCAGCGGGGACCCAGGGAACAGCTTGATTTTTTTTTTTTTTTTCCCACAGTGTCTGAGCCTATAATTCTCAGCAAAAGCGGGGCTGGTTTGCCCACTCTTGAGTCCTGGAAAACCGAGCAGGTCTTGGTTTGGGGACTGTTCCCCGTGTCTTGGTGCGTTCCTGTGTGTGCCGGCGGTGCCGTGGTAAGTGTGTAAAATGGGCAGTGCACTGCTCCTGCCCCCAGGTACTTTCAGACTGAAGCTCACATTTTTTCCTTTAAAAAGCACATTATTGAAAGAACACTGTCAGAGTTATTCTTTGAAACTGAAGCGAAGGCGCTTGTGTGCGTGGCAAAGGGTTTCTGACATGTGGCAGCGTATAACAGTCATTCATGTGGGCCTGTGCTGCTTACTGTGAGTATGACATAGCAAGTTAACTTTGAATAGAGATAACACACAAGTCAGTTTATGGTACAGATCTCACCATATTTACTTTGACTTTGCAGAAAAGGAGATGAGTCACATTTCAGCATCAGAACATCTTAGTGAGTTTTGCTGACTGTTTTTTTTCTTTTTTTTCCTTGGTTTTTTTTTCCTTTCTTTCTTCCTTCCCATCAGTTTTGTGGTTTGGAAAAGGAGAGCAGCTCGAAGCAGTGCTGGCTTCATTGCTTGTCTTGCTGATCTCCTCACCATGCTGGCAGGGATGCAGAGAAAGGGAAGATGTTTCACTAGTGCGGTTAAATATGCCCGAGCTAGTGACCTTATTTCTCTTGTTATTTCCTTCAAACAGTGATCTTCTGGCCAGGTGTTGGAGAAGCACAATTAGCAGTCAGGTCCGGCCACAGGCATCAATACATGAAAGAAGTTTCTCCTTCTCCCCCAGCTCCTGCCCCTGCCTATTGCTCTGATTTTTTTACCCGCTGTCTCCATTTCACTTGGTTGCTTTCCAACCTTTCTGCATCACGAGAAAGTCAAAAGCCTTGGCAGCTTTTTATTGCAAGCTGTACTACCTGGAAAACTTTTTTTGGAGTCATTAGTCAGAGAAGCCTTGTTTCTTGGGTAACTGCAGTCTTTTAAAGACAGATCAAACCTGGTTCAAAAGGTGGCGGCCACTGGCTTTCTGCTGTCTGCTGGCCAAGTCTCGGTACTTAATATAAAAGTGTGTTGAATGCCCATTTTTCCTTGCAAAACCAGTCTAAATGTGAAACTTTATTTTAATGCTTAAAAGCCCTTTAAATTTGTAAGTAACTACTTATGGGCTCAGCCTTTCGTGTCCTTGTTGCATGTCTGATGGAGGTAATCCTGATGTCCTGATGACAACTCTTACCAAAACTGTCAGTTAACTTCCTAACAGCCCACTGCATATCACAGTCTGAGAATGTCACACTTACCAAGAGATTAAATTTCCACGAACTGAACAATGAATTTCTTCTGTCACAGTACCAGTATTGGCACTGCCTTATTATGTCAGTAAAAATTACATTCTTTAGCTATGCCTGTGCTATCTGTTGTTGGTTTAGACATATATCGCATAAGTTTGTTACTATCAGATCAGTTTTTCTTCACATTCCAGAGGCAGAGTCAGGCCTCAAGACCTTTGGTTTTTATAATACCGAGGAGTTTGTATTTTCAGTACTCCCTGTAGAAACTCAGTGTAGGGATTTGCAACTCTGATGAAGTAATGAGATGTAAGAGTGCTAAGAACTAGTAAGTCCCCATAAGCAAGATTGCTGAATCCAGACTTGCTGTTGCTATTCTAATGTAAAATCATTTAATGGGGCTTTTTTTCTGTATGTTTTTGCACAAGATCTTGTGTCCAAGGGGGGGAAAAGTCATGTCAGTCACTACATAGATAAGGGCCCATAAACCCGGAGGGAGCTGTTAGCGTTTGTAGAAGCAGTAGTGTGTGATGGATTGTAGTGTTGGGGCGTGTGTGTCTGTGAAAAGGATTCTTGAAGTTTTGGGCAAGTCCATAAATAATCATTTATGGAAACCTCAAAAAGCATTTTTGTAAGAGACTGGAATAACTCCAAAACAAATATTATATGTTTTATATACATTTTTGTGGAAGACTTCTTTCTGTTTTTTTTAAGAAACGAATGTTTTATAGACATGCAGTTTTGTATATGTGAGCACACATATACAAATCTAAATATTTAAGTGGAAAAAATAATGAGAGATTCAATACAAAGGCCAGTTTTCTGTCTTGTCATACTTTTTCCTTTTACACTTATACGCATTTGTAACAATTTGCCTATATGGTCAACTTTGCATCTTTTATTTGTGGTTGAAACTGTTGGATGTTGTGCTTTTATGGAAGCAGCCCTCAGCTGGGAACAGAGGTACTACTTAAATTACTGAGGCTGATGCTATTTGTCTTAGCATGTTTGTATTGTGGCACAGCGGAGGGTTCTGTAAAACTTCCATGATATACAGTGGCAATCAAAACTTTTCATGGTGGTAAAACAGCTGGAGACGGTTGAAAGCTCTGCATTTAACTACAACTTGAAGTAGTAACTTTTGTATGCTTGTACATAAATGCAAATTTAATCAAAACTTTGCCTTCTTTCCCATGTCTTCTGGTAAATATTGCCATAGATGGGTATCTGAAAGTGGGTTTGCAAAGCAAAAATTTGTGAGCTACAGAAACAAGTTTAAGTAAGAAATGTTGATGTGTATCACAGAATCATTTGTTCAAACCCACATCTCTACTTTTGCTTTATCAAAAAAAAACATGGATCCAGCCATCATGGCTATTCATTCTATAAAAACCCTTGCCAAATTCCAATCCTGTGCCATTTTTATAATACAAATAACTTTTATTAAAAAAAAAAATAAAATAGTTCTTTGTCATCTGATCAAAACCTTCCAAGTTAAAATAAAAAGAAGCAAAAAATAATTTGCTCTGACCTTAAACATTTGCTGCAGTCCTTCCCCCTTTCCTGGATGCTATCCCAGTGTGTCCATTCCTCTCCGGGAAGCAGTGGCTGGAAAACTGCAGTCTGTACTAAAGGACATCCAAGTTGATTTTTTTTTTTTTTTTTTTTTTTTTACAAGCAGTTGTGGCTGGTTTAACGGTCTATGTGCTGTCAGCTCCAAGAGCCGTAACTTTTTACTAACGTCAGTTCACTGTGTTGGAAAGGTCTTAATCTCTCAGGGGACTGTGGATTTTTTTTGTTATGATGAAGGAGTGGAAGGGAAGAGCACGCTTGTACAGCGTCACTGCGGGGAATCAAGATGTTAGAGCTGCTGTCTCAGAAGCGTGTCTCTGTTAGGTGAGGGGGAAGCCAGCCGCTGGTATTTGAGAACTGTGAATCTCCCCGGATTGCTGCTCCCGGGGCAGATGCCGCTTCCTTCTGGGCAGCTCTGTGCTGCTGTGAAGTGAGACCCTGACTGTTTTTACCTGCTGTAGCACACCTTGAATCTCTCTTGCGGAATGGTTCCAGTAAGGGGTTTTTTTTGGCTGGTCGCTGTAGAAGACCACAGTCTTGGGAAATGCAAACAAATTGAGTAGCACCTGACTTACCCACGTGTTTCCAAAGTTACCAGGACATGACAACCCAATTTGTCTTGCAATTTATCTGTACTTGATGTTTGGATTAGCAGTGTAGCTAGAGCAGTGCTCCCCACAGAATAGCATGTCCTTTGCCTGCTGCTTTGCAGCCATGAAGAAAGGCACAGGGTGCTGTGATTTTCCTTCTGAGCATTTGTAGTTTTGACCTTTACAAATGATTTCAAGTTGTATTTCATGACATATACACTTCTATATATTTCTATACAATTTATATACTTCTTCTTGTTCCCAGAATACTTCTTGTTCCCTCTGAAGTCCAGCTAATCCTTAGGCTGAAAACTTGGGGCAAATGTTTCCCCCTCAGTAGAGGGTCAAAACTGATGTCTCCTGACCTTCGCATTTTACTCTTAGTTAGCTGTATTTTATAAAGCAGACTGGATGCTTTCCCATGAGACATTGTATGCACTGTTCAAGCTGAAACAAAGCTCTGTATGTGCTTTCCTATGTACTGCTCATCAAATGAGAGAATACATGAAAATTTCTGTTTCCATGCAGTTGTTCGCCAACTATTTCCTGAATTGTCCCCTAAAACTGAGGGGACCCTTGTCTCCAGCGTGGTCATAGCTCACCATTCTGGCAAGGCATTGCAAATATTACAGCTACTTGTTTTTCTCCAATCTCCGTTACAAATGAAAAGAAAGTGAAGTTAAAGGTTAAGAATGTGGTTTAATGACTAAAGTTAATGAATTTTGCAGGAGTGTATTTAGCTACTATTACAATATTTGGAACAATTAAAAAGGGTAGATTTGACAGTTTGTAATTTAAACTGTGACATACATTTTACACTTGTCTTTTAGCTGCAGAATCTTAATAAAAATAAAGATATTAAACTCTAGGTTTTCCATCCACCTGTTTTTTAGCTGACATTTTCCTGTTAATTTATGTACTAGCCTCTCTTTCCCACTTGTAGTTAGAAACCCCTTTGTTGTCTTTTTCTTTTTTTCTGGGGCGTTGAAATGGAAACTCCGCTATAACCTTATTTGTAGTTTGTTGTTCCAAAGCCTGAGCTGAAGTGGCCTGTTAAAAATCTAAGGCTTAGGTGCTTATGGTGTCTATGCAAGGTGTATTTTCAGCATGTGAGCATGTATGTTGGACACATAAGGGTATGGTGTATTTTCCCTCTCAAGGAAAGGTAATTTATATGTACACCCTCTTCTGCTTCTAGAGCTTCCCTTACATATGGCATGGCAGCTTCTGCTTGGCACTGGATCTCCCTGGAGCAGATGGATTCCCTGGACATTGAGTCTCAATGAACTCGCAGTATACTGAAGGCAGTTATGAGCTGTGCATTAAATGCATTGCAACTGGTGTACCACTTGCCCATTCACTCGCAATGGAAAGATGTGAGAGGTGCATAGGCGGCTTTCAGTAAAGTTGCTCAGTTGTCAAATCAAACACCAAAGTAGAGGGATTGAGAGGGCTGCATCTTGCTTGAGAGTAGCTCAGAGATGTTAAATAGGAGTTATCCTCAGTTGCAGTTTCTCCGAGGTGACACAGGTCCATAACGAAAGTGCATGTGCATTTGTGTGAGTGTATATTGGAAGGGAGTGAGGAGGCAGAGATATGATGTCTCTTCCCACTTCTTACATGATCTGTGGGCCGTGTCCATTAACTGTGGTACAAGAAGCCGTGTTTGCCAGTTGGTCGGTCAGGTTTGATCGGACGGCTGCTGGAGGGAAGCACGGCTTGGCCTCCTCGCTGCTTCTCCCGGGAATGGCACCTGCCTGCCGGGCACCACGCAGCACATCCCCATCAGTTTGGTCCCATCAGACCCACTCCTATCGCCTGCTGCCTCACTTTCCTTTCGCTTGCTTGCATGTGTGAATTTTCTTTCTTCCCTGTGGCTTTGTTTTACTTTGCACATGCAGGTGTTTGCTCCCTAATGCAGTGGGGATGCTCACGGTTTACGTATTTGGCTTAATGCTCTGAATCACACTCTCGTAGGCACCTCACTAGTGACTACATTAATTAAAGAGGGAAGTATGGAAAAAACAGGCTCTTAATTTCGGTTCTGTCATTCATGCATAATTTCAATGCTTGAAATAGGTATTGAAACTAACAAATAGTGGAGGCTGTTGCCTTTTAGAAACTGAAATTTGTTTGCACTTGCTTGTAATTTCCATGGAGTCTTTTGTATCTGTTTTTCTCCCTTGTAGTCAAGACTGCTGAAGACCTGATGAGTAAGGGTGACTGATTACAGCGTACTGTACACTTACATGGAAACTTTCATCCAGGAGTTATTAACTTAATTTTATTAACCTTGAGTAATGCATGTAACGCCATATACGATAAATACCGCGTTTTCATTTCAGAATGAAAATGAGGTCATTGTGACATGCAGTGGCAGAATCAGGTATGAAATTATACATTTGACTTGTAGCCAACTTGACCTGGTTTTGCAAAGGGAGAAGACCCCCTGCGCTCAGCAGCACAACTCCTTCCGCCGGGGTGTGGGCTGCTCAGACCCTGGAGCTGGACCAACACCGAGGGGGCTGCAGCTCCGCCGCAGTCTCTGATGGATTGTGATCCAACTGGGACTCTGGGGAAGGCAGCAAATCTATTAAATTAATCAGGTCAAATGAGAAGTTACTTATTTTGTTCTCCCTACTCTGCGCTGACGCTTCTCACACACGTACTGGAGCCTCAGTGAAGAAGCAGTGGCATTTCTACCCCAGGGCTGATGACAGAAAACGCCTCGGGGCCGGCTCGGGTTTGTAGCGAGGAAAAAGCAAGAACAGGTGGGAATTCAGGGATATTTCCCATTGTAACACATAGGGGAAGCTGTAATAACCCACAAACCATCCTGTCACCCTGCTCTGTGCTTGGTTACTGATGAGAGCGTTGGTTCCATTTGCTACCTGAGGGCAAAGAATGCCCAAGTGCCAGTTCTTGTCATTCGTTTTCAAGGGCTTGGGTGTATTTTGGCCCATAGCTTTAAATCAAAAGAGAACTGTTTAAAGTACTGCTGATTTCAGCTCAGTATTTCAGTGAACTATTTCTGGTCTGGTAGATGCGCATTTTGATGATGCGAATGAAGGCGGCTCCCAGTTAGTACTGGTGGTGTGCCTGCAGCATTGTACCCCTTAGGTCAGGAGAGAAACTGATTTTTTCTGTTTATTTCTTTGTATTTGTCTGGTGTGTGTCAGCCTTGGGGAGTTTTTTCCATAAAAGACCATTACTCTGTGTTTGGTGCCAATGTGCCATAATTGTGCACGTTTCGTGAAACAACCTGTTCTTTTCTTCTCCTCCGTGTGGGGCGGTGCATAACGGTGCAGTTGTCTTTGTTCTTCTGACCCTTTAAAGTGTGATTTGCCTTCTAGCCTAAAATCAGGGTGATTAACGGGGTAGGGTAATGCAGGTGTCCTTCCTGCCGCCTGTGATTTTGATATTCCCTGTTACCCAAAGGCAGCCTCAGAGCATTCCTCAATGGCTTCTTGTTACCAGGGCTAGTGAAATACTGATGGCATCAGTCAGAAGGAGCAAGAACGTGTCAGCCTGTGGTACACCTGCGGTGATTTTCTAGAGCAGTGCACAGGTGACTGGGCAAATGAAAGTGCCTGCAAGGGGCATTTATGTTTTGTTTTAATACTAAACATTATCGATAAAGCCCTGTTACATCCATTAATCAAAGACAATTTGGCACGCAACCCTAGCAGAACAATGACCTTTTTATTTAGGAGCAGGTCTTTTAGCAGCGGATTGAAATTACTGGCTTGCCTGTTGTTTTTCCAGGCTTTTTCTTCAGAATTTCTACTCTAGCCTCTCTTTAAATATAGGACCGTCAGTCACTGTTTTGGTATAATTAGTTTTCTCCTTGTCATGTGGTAAGCC
>NW_009647763.1:1843760-1848700 GCF_000708025.1 Charadrius vociferus | reverse complement strand
CTTCTGCGGCAAAGAAATTCCTGAATGAATTTGGAGAAGTTGGTTACAAATTCCTTTCTTGACCTTGTGCAGCTCTTAAAAAGATTTTACCCTTTCTGTGCCCTTTGTCTGAAGAGTAAGGCAAACAAAAGATAAAGCGAACTAATCCATGACTTCATTGTATTTGTTTTCTTCCTCACTTGAGGCAGAAGACAGCCCATTCCTAAAACCATTTATTTTATTAATTTTAATGCCAGGCACTGTGCACCTGCATCGCTGGGTTTATTACAGAAGAACTTTTTGTTTGTAATAATCAGAAATTACAGTTTCACAAATGCTGTGTGTAGTATCCAATTGAGAACTCCACCAGTATAGCTATAGCTAGGATAGGAATAGAAATAAAGTTGTTTCATTGCAAATTGTCCTTCAATGAAAAAAACAAAAATAAAGGATTTTACTTTGGCTCCTGAATTTACATATTACTGAAGTGGAACTATGTCACTCCTTCAAGTAAAAGGTCAGTGCTTTAGGTTTAATTCTCCAGGAAACCAATTTCAAATGTTTTCAGAGGTTTTATTGGAAGAAGGTTGTTTAGAAATCAGTTTTAATTATGAGCAAATTTTTTTTTCCCAAATGTTTATATTGGTTCTGTTCATCCCTGTTGCTTAAAAGTGTTTAAAATTAATTTTTCGTCTACATTTGAATATTTGAAAATTCTGTTTCTCATCCCAGCCTTGAAAGGTACGACAAGACCCTGTAGCTGCGAATCTGGGCACGCATGAGTCTCTCTATGCTGGTTGTTTCACTGATAATTTGAGAAGGTCTAGTCACCACAAGTCACCTGCCCACATTACTTTTTGCGGAACAGGCCACATCCTTTTACCTCCTGCTGTGGTGAATATTTATCAATTTGAGTTAATCACGGGGTTATTCTAATTATTCACAGTGGATTCTGCTTTAAAGGACATACTTCCAGCATGATCATTTGAATAAGTCACTTGTTTCATTATGTTTGCTGTGACTTTCTCCAAGTGAATTTCACCTTCTATAATAATTTAAAAAATATTTCTTCCCTTCCTCACAGTATGAGGAAACTCCACCCTAATCAGTCCTCAAGTGGAACGGGGAAATGTAATACGCACTATCAACTGCAAGAGATAATAGCAAAGTATTTTCTCTCGCTTTGGAGTTAAAAGAATATGTGGTTTTACTTATCAAAAGAATGGTTAATATCTTTTCAGCTGGTGCTCGGTTTCCTCGTCGATGCTGCCCTTTTAAAGATACGCTGGGACTGACCTGACCTCTCTTCAACTCCCCCCTCTTATCACCAGTGGGACCACAGCGCCTGGTCGGCTCTGGGTCTGGCTTTCCTTAGTGCCTGAGCCGGCTGCAGACTAAACGCTGTTGGGCTGTGACAATCTGCAAGTTGAAAATTTTATTTTTACTCCAGCTCTTTTCTTTGGATAGTTTTTCGGGGTGGGTTCATTGGTTGGTTGGTTGGTTGGTTTGTTTGTGTGTTTTTTGCAGAGTTTGAAAGGGAAATGTGTGAGGGTGATTCAGGCTTTAAAAAAAAAAAATCTCTTTGGGTAGTTGGCACCCAGCCAGGGTATCAGAAATGTACGTCTCTGCAGATCCCTTCGGTTCTGAAAGGAAAAAGGTTTTAATGAGAAGTCCCAAGAACCCTACTAGCTGGCAGTCAAATCGGGATGCGCTTTGGTGCACAGCAACACGTGAAGCAAGACCAAAACAACCTAAACCCTCAGCCTTTTTCTGTGAGTTGGGCAGGTCTGAGTTGCATTTTCTTTCATGCTCATTGTAATGGTAAAATCGTTAGTATTAAAAAAATGCTGCAACTATATACATCTTTTTCCTAAATTTATTTCCCTCCATCCTGTTGCATTTTCATGTTAGAGCAGCTAAGAGAAATGGCACTAGTGATTTTAAGTTTTCAACAAGGGAAAAATGACACTGACATATTTCTTCTGGTTGTTCTCAGAGAGCTGATAGAAATTTCAGTGACTTGAGAGTAAGGGAGAGCATGAAAGACACAGTTTGGTGTGTCAAAATTCCTGACTTCATGTGGTTAAAACATTTCTGTTTGGAAGACCATGACGAATCCTTATTAAACATGGATATACATACACAGTTCTCTGTGCCCGTCGTGGTCTTCTCTATGGACCCAGTCTGTTTAGCATCCGGTGAGTAGGAGCAGTGCCTCTGTGAGAGGTGGCCGTGGCAGTTGGCATTATCTCCTCTGCTTCTGCCTTGATGGGGTAGATGTGGTGGGATATGTTCCCAGAGGCAGCGCTTCACACTTATGTCTGTCTCTTTGTATGCATCTCGACATGTAATGCTTTACACAGTCAGCATACTTTGTAATTTGACTGTTGTAAGATATTTCCATGTTATTTCCATTTCCTGGTACAATGGGGAAACCTGGTTCCTCACTGTCACAAAGAGCAAAATGAGATGTCGGGAGTTGGAGGACCGGTTCCCTGATGGGACTCAGAGTTGGGAGCAGGTGTGGTGTCCTGCAAGTGCCACAGCTGACAGAAAGAGAGTCCAGGTGCCTGTCTGCTTGCTGCAAAATGCCCAGGCAAGAGAAAAGAGTCACTTGGACCTCCTATCTTCCTACACAGTGAGGTCCACCACCTCTGAGGCTCTCAGTGGGATACCAGGCCTCCTTAATTTTGCTGCTGGGGCACTCATAGAGTCCTGACACACTAAAAAAGGGGGGGAAATAGATGCTGGTCTGCTTTATGGCTGTCCAGGGTTTGGTAATTCTACTCCCCTTCATGAATTTTTATTTCATTTATTTATTATCTTTTTTTTTTTTAGCATTCCCTCTTTCCCAGTGGGCATCAGGAAGGTGGGGATCCCATTCAGGATCCTCTGCTCCCCTCCTGCTGAGGGTGGGAGGGGGAGCCAGTGAACAGGACAGAGGGCATCCACCAAGGAAGGGACCCTGGCCCAAACCCTCCCAGAGCAGTACCTGCTGTTGGTGTTATGGCCCCGAGCGATTTCTGACTCTTCAGCACTGTAATACCACATTGCCTCTAAGCTGTGTCTAATTTCTCAGACCATATGATTGTTCTGTAGTTGGCTTCTTCCTCTTTGTTTTATTGACAGTTTTCCCTTCTGCCTATGTGCCAAATCGATGGCTGGGTTTTGTCTCTTTTTTGTATTTGTCTACTTGTGCTTGTGATTCCCCTAGAATCTGTCGTGCTGTTTCTCAGTCCCCAGTGGTGTGTTCGCAGCTGCTCTCAGTCCCCAGTGACTATCACTGATGCGCCGCTTACTTCCCCTTCCAGGTAATTAATGAGTAGATTTAACAAGATTGGACCTTAAAACCCCTCTGGTATCCAAGTAACCTTCCTCCAGCTACAATATGGTTTTGTTTATTTTGCCTCCATGAAGTGTTTACTCCTGGAGCCTTCTGAAGAGTTATGGTAGGAAATAGTGCGTGCATGCCTGGAGCACCAGAAAATGGAGTTAAGGGGAAAGGGCCCTTTTTTTCCCAGAGCATAAGGAAATCTTGACATTAGTCTGTACCCTTTATAGCAGGATTTAAAAGCGAAAATGCAGGCTAAGCTGTATAAATGCTGGTTTTGGATTTTTCAGTTACTCTGCTGTAATGTCTCCACTTTTCTGCAATAGCAGCCTGCTCTTAGCTCACTCTGAAGTGAAGTAACTTTTCTTACATGATGACAGATGCTCGAAATGTGATACTTTAAGATCTAAGCATGGCTAATGGTACTCACCATCTCATTAGTGCTGCTTCATCTGGGGTCTAAACCGCTGCTTTCAAGGTGTCTGGACAAGGTTTTTTTTCTGGAGCTCTGCCCAAAGATAACATGCATTTGCATGTGTTCTTTATTTTAATTTGGCTTTGCATGGAGGATTTTAGGACTTACGCATTTGCAGGCAGTTGCAATTCTTGGATGTTCAGTGAGGTAGGTTCCCCTGTCCCCTACCTTGTTCCCTGGTTCTTGCCTGTCTTTGCTGTACAAGGCCAGGCCCTGTAAAAGTCAGTCACCACAACATAGCTGCATTTAGACCCAAATATCACCAATAAGCACAATGTTGGTGGCAGCTCTTTGTGACCCTTGTTAAAATAGAATCCTTACAAGGCTGTGTGCTTCTCTTCCTGAAGTTCTTCTCTGCAGAAATAGGGTGTATGTAAGAAATCTTTAGCCATAACATCTCTGGTGTTGAGATGGGGAAGCAGTCTTAAGGTGCACAGAAAAGAATATACAGTATTAAAAAAACGCCCAACATTTCCCCCTTGGACTGTGGAGAGTAACTGGTGTGTTGTGGAAATTTGGTACCCCCAGAACAGAGGTATTAGTGAGAGGGAATACACCCTCATTAGGTTCATGCTGACCTTGACTCTAGAAACTGTGGTATTCATCTCAATATAGTAAGTCAGTTAAGATGCAGCATGGTTTGACATCTTGTTTAGATTTTCCCAACTGTTGATGTTCTTTGTACAGAAAATTGGGTGGAGAGGCCCTCTGGCTCTTGCTAGGAGGCAGGTGAGGATGAGCTGTCTCCAGCTCGACTGTTCAAATACACTTGCAAGATGTTTGCTTATTAATTAAGCCCATATGTATAGGTGAAATAGAAAACTGCACAAACAAAGCACTTTCTGGAGTGACCAGACATATATTCCGAAAAAAAAAAAAAAAGAAAAAATAATAATCACAAAGAGCGGAGTCAGTAGTAATTCAGAACAAACATCTGAGTGGGATTGAAGTGATGTATTTCTCTCGCTCTGGCCGATTGATGCCCATAAGCTGAACCCACAGCGGTGAAAAACGCTGACAGATTGAGCTGAAAGCGGCATTGCCTTCAGGCCGGGGACTGCTGTGGGACCCACCGAGGGTGACCGGCGGTCCCTTTTGTAAGTGGCGTTTCATTTCCAGGCGTGGTCCTTGGGGCCGGTGAGCGACGGGGGCGGG
>NW_009647763.1:1822096-1843425 GCF_000708025.1 Charadrius vociferus | reverse complement strand
GTGGGGTTAGACTTTTTATTTATTTATTTATTTATTTATTTGAGTTTATTCGGTGCGTTGACGAGAGAGCGTATGAATTCGTTGTTCCTTTTGTTCCCGGGAGCAGGGAGCGGGGCACCGCGGCACCCGGCGGGAGGGTGCCGGGCCGGCGGCCAGACAAAAGACCGGGCGGGATGGGGGGCTCAAGGGGGTGCTCTGCATCCTGGTGGCTTCTCGTGTGCAGCATCTTTACTGGTTGGTGGTGCCGCACCAGAAGTTTGTTTACCTTTGTCGGGTTTTGCCCTCTTCCGGTTGAAATGTCGCCCTGGGCCTGGGGAAGAGGGGAGGATGGGTCCTGGTGCGGTACTGCGGATGCTCCATAGGAACGGCCGCTGCTCTGCCGGGCGATTGCTTACTCTGGGTTAGAGATGGTGCAGAGCCGTCGGGGCAGTAAGAGTTTTTATGCCCAAAGAGATTTTTATTTCATCTTCTTAATTGGAATTCCTAAGAACGAGGTTCTGAAAACCGCGGTTAAGGAAAGCTTATTATATTTGTTTAATGTCCATATTTCTGTTTTTATTAAAAAATTGTATTACTGCTACTCCTCTTTTCTTACTGAAGTACAGTTGTTGAAAGCTGACACCAGAGAGCTGTTGTAAGGAAGTTTTAGGAGTTGTAAGAGAGATACTTTGTCTGGGAAAGAACAGCAATAAAGTTAAATACTTAAGTGCTTATCAATGCTTGCTCAGAATATTTTGCTCTTCTCTACATTGCTTGAAACGTTGACTGCTTTTACTCTGCTAATGACTTCTATTTGTGCAAAGTCCCCACTGAGGCTCTTGGTACAGTTGCCAACTGTAAATTAAAAAAGGCACAAAAAAAGTTCCTTTCCTGCAAATTTCAGAGTAGTGAATCAGTATTTCTGAGAAAACCTTCATGAACTGCACAACACAATTTATCCGAAATGAAATTGTTGCAGTGTACTAAGTCAAAAAAGCATTACTATTTACATTTTTTACATTTATTAACTGCACAAGAGGTTTTCAATACACAACAGTTCAACAGGTCACTGGAACTTAGAAATAATGAAAGACGAAATTTAAGGGTACAGGATAGAACTTGTTGTTTAAATAAAGAGTATAACAACAGGTAAAAGGTTTTCAAGCGAGGTGGGTAACCAGGCAGCTAAGAAGACCGAGGCTTCTGTAGTCTAGAGCACCTGACTGAAAATGAAGCAAGGAGTCAAGTTTTCAGAGATGCCATATATGCAGCAAATGAGTTCGTACAGAAACAAAATTGAATTACACTTCCTTTTTAATGAATCTCAAGTTGAATGTACGGAAAAAAGTGTTTTCAGAATTTTCAGGTTTTATTTCTGCATAAGAAAAATTGCTAGTTACAATACATAGAAACACATGTTAGGGCTATGCTTCAGAGCAGTGGATAGATTTGTTTCACAGCAATATTTTTTGATTGTCATATTTTAATTCTTTCCTGTTTGCATGCACCTACATACCATTTTCTTTAAGTTGCTGTGCTTTGCACTGGTTTATTACTTTGTAGGAGACTTCTCCCTGCCTTGAGGAGCAACAGTTACTGCATATGCATATACATGCAGTGAAAAGCATGATCCTGAAATAATCACCTGGGGCGTTGTCATTGATTTATTTCTGTTAACCTTAACATGTGATGGAGAGAAGCTGTTACGCGCCAGTCCTTTTTACTGACTTGATGGTAGCCTGTATGGGGAGGAGGACTTGTTTGTCTTTGAGACCGCACAGCACGCTTGCCTTTCAGAAGCTGGTGTGTTTGGACTCTGAGGGCTCAGGAAGAAGCGGTGTAGTTGTTTAGGTGCTGCCCTGGCCACCAGCTCCCACGGTGTTTTCTCAGTCTGATCCGTCGAGCAGTCTTGATCAGACGAATTAGTCCCAGTCGGTGTTTTCGGTGGGTGTGGATGTGCTGGGTGTGCGTTAGGTCAGTGGTGAAATCCCTGCTCTAAAACTCAGTCTCCATGACCTCTAGGGGCCTGCCGCCTCTAATTTTTGCTTTTTTTTTTCAGGTTGCTGCATCTGTTTGCTATATGATAGTCCCTACCATCAGCATGGAGCCTCTTGTCGCCCTGCCCTTCCCAGCTGCCCCTTAAGACATTTGGGAAAAAGAGGTGGTGGGAGCTGGGCGCCGCTGCCTGTGCACGTTGAGCGATTCAGCGTCTCCTGCTGGGCAGGTTGACCCAAGCTCTCCAAGGCAGCCAGGTGGCCCTGGCACTGCACTGGCCCGCGGGCAGCGCTTGGTTCGTGGGCACGGCCCTTGGGGTGACCTCCATCGTGTGAAACAAGTTGTAGTGGTGTTTGATCGGAATTAGGCATCTGCAGCAGAGGCGATGCTGTGTGCTTGATGCCGCGTGCTTGTTACTGGTCTTTTGGATTGAAGAGGTACACATGGAAGATGTAAATAAATTTTCTTGTAAAAGAATTAATTCCTAGAAGGGTCATGAGCCAGTTCATTGGCATGTGCTGAAAAATGAGCTCACGTTTCTGTAATATTTGCCTAGAGTTTCTCTTTCCTTCATAGCTTTTGTAGAAGGAGAACAGTGCCAAGAAACGCTGTAGAGCAGGCATGTGCGCTTACTGCTTGCCTGCACTTGGGAAGTATTTTCCATCCTTGCTTGTCTTACAGCTGTGGATTTGAGAGGGAAGTCTTTTATACTAATAATAGCAAGAAGTTATGATAGAAGCTATCCATGAAAAATCCCAGGCATGTGTTGCTTGCTCCCTGGAGAAGGGTTCCATGCTAGAAATGCAGATTTTTTTTATTTATTTTTTGTAAAAGATCACAGGGCTGCTCACCAGTTGTCTCGTGTGTTCTGTGCTCGTAAGGACATTCCTTGGATTCCTTTCTTGGCAATGTTCTCATAAAATATCCAATGTTTGAAATCAGAAACAGATTTTCTCTGATGTCTTTAAACAAATGGATTTTCCAAGTTGAACTATGCAAGCAAAAATGTGTACAAGTTGCTTTCATTTTTTTTTCTTTCTGTTTAAAGTTTTACTTTTTTGTGTGTGTAACAGCAGGCCAAAATGAGGGACGGCATGTGTAGTACTCTAAACGAAGGAATCTGTCAAAGTGAAGATTCCTGGCAGAATTTAATGAGTTTAGTTTAAGCCTAAGATTGATCATGTGGCATTTGTTCCTCTGACTTCATTTCAATGTTTTTTATTTCTGGCCCAGAGTTGTGTGTAACCACAATGGGACTCGTGAGTCAGACCCATTCTTTTTGTAGTTGTTTTTTATATCATATGCATTATTTTAATAGGGTGAGTAACTTTGAGGACATTTCTTACCTGCAATTCTGCAAAATATAAAAGCAGTTTGAACAAACATAGAATTAGTACAAACAAATGAGAATTAAGTATCAAACATATGACTTTGAGTTAAAAAAATCTCATTCTGAAAGAAGAGCTCTGCTCTTTTTTTGCCATTTCTCCTGTATCTTATGGAGTTACTCTTTCTGCTGTGTTCTTTCCAGTCTCTTCCCACCACCTCCCCCCCCCGGATTTTCCTATACCCTACTCAAGTGAATGGTTGCCTGGTTCATCTCGGATGCAGCTGGGGTCTGCCGCTTGCTTGCTCTCTCGACTGAATGGGTGTTCACAGTTACACCTGTGGGAATCCCTGACATGCCAGAAGAGCCACAGAGCGCTCTGTAAAACACAGTCTATGGAAAAAAATGCCGTGGAAAAATGCTATGGAAAAAAAACCATTTTTTACTTGATTACTAACAAGATTTTAGTGTTTCAGACTGCTTAAAGTTTGGCGGTTTTGTGGGTTAAATGACAGCTTTATTATCTCACGCTGAAGGAAGGAGAGGTACAGAGGTGGGGACAGGTACATCCATGGCTGAGCACAGATAACAGCATCTGGCACAGGACCGGCCTCTCTCTTGTCAGGCGGCAGCAAACGGGGTTCACTTCTAACTCTTCCTGGAAGCACGGAATTAAATTGAACATAACGAAAGGAAGATTATAGGTCTGGATAATAACATTCTCGCTGAAGTTAGCCAGGTGCTCAGAAATATTG
The DNA here is from genome assembly GCF_000708025.1 of Charadrius vociferus. Taxonomy (NCBI): domain Eukaryota; kingdom Metazoa; phylum Chordata; class Aves; order Charadriiformes; family Charadriidae; genus Charadrius; species Charadrius vociferus. The sequence goes on along the minus strand of NW_009647763.1, from coordinate 1,839,369 downwards.
AAGATCCCTGTGTACTTCTACTTTTTTCCTCTTAAGTATCCTTCAGCTGCTCCAGCTGTGGCTGCAGCCCTGCGTTGTACTTGAGCACCAACTAAAATGCTGTTTGTGCTTGGGTGAATTTACAATCTAAACACATTGGGAGGGGGCAGCGTATGTAATGTGAATTTCCAAAGGCAGAAGAGCACCTACCCAGCTTGTTTCTGGCTGCGTTTGCAGCAGTGGGGGCAAATGGAAACCTCAGAGAGTACTTCTGCTGTGCCGACCCAGCGGGGGAGAGTTGCGTACCCCGGATCTTGTTTCTGCGATTCAGAGATTGCCCGTAAATGTGTTTGTCTACCGCACTGTGTAAGCATGTTGTTCCACTCCTTGGAGCTGTTTCATGTGACCGCCTCTGGGGCGACCACCAAATGGCACAGGCACAGAACCTGCAGAATGAATGCCTATTGTTTGCTGTGGTTTTGCTTTGCTTTTTTTGGTTGTAGAACAGGGTGTGGGTGCCTATTTTTTCCGTTAAATTTTTAAGAATGCCAATGGTAGGGGGTGAAGCAGGGTGAACATAATCGGGCATTAGATACAAATCTCTTCTGTCAGGTACGCCAGCCTTTCCCAGGGCACATGGGGCTTTCGCCCTAAAGTGGCATGGTGACAAGGCAAGGCGTATAGATTCAGCCATGAAATCAGTGAGTACTGAACCTCTCCTTCAGTAAATCTTTAGCTGATGATTGGAAATGTGGAGGTCAGAACACACTTCTGTATGTGCGTCCTGAATTCAGGACTTGAATTCAGCTTGTGCTTTTCAAACGCAGTGCAGTATAAATACACACAGGCAAAAATACTTGATGCTTGTAGTCTGTTAGTTTACTCAGGTGGTGTTCAGTCTTTAAGACTCTCTGAAAATTGACTTGTCTACTGTCACAACTGTATAATTAACACACGGCTTCTCCTCAAACTCTATTTTTACTTTCACGTGAGCATTTAATGCACGCTCTGCCTTTCTGCTCCACATCTCATTCTTTACTGCAGGCTGCAACAGGGGCCATTTGCTCAATTCACACAGCGCCGCAATCCCAAAGAGGGCCTGTTGGTAAATGAATCATAGGTAGACAGATCGTCTGCTGTTTTCCTTGACCTGCTAATGTTTGCTTTTAAACAATATCTGTTAACCCCCTCCATCATCTGGAGGGCTGTGAATACAATGCAGATGGTGATTGCTGTGCAAAGCAGTAGTAGAGGGCAGTGAATTTCTGTCAAATTGCAGCAAGGAGCCAATGCTTAATTTTAAACAGTAGAAGCGTGCAGGCTAGGGAATATTAAAACAGATGTAAAAAGTAGCATGCACAGCTGATTGGATTCATAAGCATTGAAAGAATTTCATGTTGAAGTGGTCTTTGAAACAGCATGCACATACTTGGAACCTATAAATATCTTCATACATTTTTCAGTGGTTTAAGCATAGTAATGATTTCAGATTGTTTAAGTATTGCGTTACCAGATTTGTACTGTCTATGCTTGTCACTCGTCTATATTGGCTTCCCCTCCCCAGCATTTGTGCAGAAGACCGCTGTTACTTCTGGGGAAATGCCATAAACCTTAATCAAATGGGAGACCCGTTCCCTGTGAAAGCACATTGCCTGGTATTAAGCGATGGAAATTTTATTAATTCTTTTATTCAGAGTCCTGTCACAGCTGTGATCTTGCCTGTGGTTAATGGCTGGCAAAACAGTCTATAATTACCCCAGGCATCTTTTTTTTTTAATACAATCCCAGTGTTGTCTGACTTCCAGTCCTCTAGAGCATCCTGCTTTTTTCTGACTATATTAAGAAAAAATTCAGAAAATGTTTTTGGCATTTGAAGCTCTTGTGTAACTTATCTGGGCCTTCAGACTTTAAAATATTTTAAACCTAATTGCTGGTCATATGCAGGGGGATTACAAAAGCATGGCTTATTTAGTCTAGCTGGTAGCTTGGGAGGTAAATACCACAAGGAGGGAGGAAACCTGTTGAAGTCCAAGGAGAGTATTGGCACAAGATGAATGGTTAAGAGTGTGTACTGAATTAATTGAAGTCAGACATTAAAAGGTCCCAAACCGTCTGAGGAGGGAAGTTGTGGAACAGACTTCCAAACAGGATAATGTGGACAAAGAAGTGTTTTTAAGATGGTTCTTGATAAGTTTGGGGAGGGTTTAAGTCAGAATTTCTGGAGCTGGTAAGGGCAGTTTGTGACAGGGCCGTCAGGCTATGTGGAGACTTGGGGACAGGATTACATTTGTACTGTGCGAGTGTTGTTGTCATCCCATGTTTAAGTGCTTCTGTTGGTCCTCCTGTGAAGACTGGGAAGAATTATCCCTGTTAATATGTAATTGCAGCCTCTGAAGTTTCTCCCTATTCTGTTCTGCTGGACCGGAGGTTGGCTGCAGGGAGAGGCCGGGCGAGGAGCAGGGTGTGCTGCGGGTCCTCGCGGTGTCGGGCTGGCTCTCAGGTGTTCCCCGCTCACCACATCCCTCCCCTCGGGATGTGCAGGAGGCACTGCTGGGACGGAAATCTCCCTGCGAGCTCCACATGGTCGGGACCGCCAGACTTTTCCTGTCCTCTTCCAGTGCTGGCTGTGCCATGGTCTCCTCAGAAGTTTTATCTGTCCTACAGGTTTCCTGCTCTCACAGGGGCTTCGGACCCCGCTGACACCCCTCAGTTTTCTCTTGCTCTTTTCCTGTGACACACTGTAGTTTCATACGTTGTGAGATACTGCCGTGTCTGGCTGTAGGCTGCTTCGTATATGAGGTCTTTCTTGGCCCGCAAATCCTCCTAATCCAAAGACCTGTTGGAAATCTGCTCTTTGCGGCACAGCATCCTGTCCCCTTTCCATTTCTGATTTTTAATCCATCCCCATTTTAATTTAAACCCGTCAGTAGTTGTGGAAACAGAAAGATAAAACAGGAATTTCAGCCACATCCCATAGTGAAGACAAGGATTAATACTTGCGGTGCTGAAGCAAAGGTGTCTTCAGCAACGGCAGGTCCTGGTTTTTAGGAGGGGAATGTGCTTGCTGTCTGCACCTCAGTCACAAAGTCTGGGATTATTTTGTGCGTCTTTTAACCTTAAGAGAATTGCTGCTTCTTTAACATGCTTATGTGGGATAAAGAAGCATGGTGCTTAAGTAATGAGGAAAAACCCTGTTTTTTCCTCCCTTCATTATTAAGGTCAACCAGTTGGACGCTCTTGCCTGGAGGCTTAATTTGCAGGGAGGTTTGTGTTAAATAGGAGAAAAGCTTTCCTCCATCTGAATTCACAAATGCAGCCTTCTTTAGTCGGTCAGGTTTGCTTTTTGTTGTCCCAGTTTCATACCTCAGATGAATTCAAGATCACAATGAGGTTTTTGTAGTTGCTGGCAACCAGAAGCCATCATTTGTGCAGCACCCTGTGGAGAGATGCCCTTCCCCATGCAAAGCGGAAAACAGCAGATAGTGGGAACACTGAGTCCTTCCTGAGGAGGAAGGGTGCAAGGTTTGATGTTAATCTTCTCTCCTTGGAGGCAGAGTGCTGGAGTAAAGGTGGCTGTCAAATTAAGAGAAGGAATATGGGCCTAGTACCTTAATTAGAATTTTAAAAATGGAATACGTTCTTTCTCCTGCCTGCTATACAGCTATGTTTTGAGAAATTTGTGAGGAGCAAGGTCGCTTCTGTTCACCTTTCCTTTTTGGAAAAGTGAATTAAAAAGAGTAAATGAAAGCTCTCAAGTTGTCTCTGGTTCTTTGTTACCTTCTGAAGTTTTCAGAAGGAACGCTTTCCCATGACACGGAGTTACGCTTTACTTAGCTCTCTTCCCCTCTGCAGCTGTGGCGAGACTTGAGATGGCAACAGTACTTCTTGGCAGGATTGAGGCCAAGAATATATTTAAGAATATAAAAAATGAAAAGCTATTTTTACTGCCTAATGGCTATTGGGAAGTTGGGTTTTGATTCTTTTCAAAGCCTTATTTTTCCTGACCTTCCGTGTGTCCGTGCGTATCGCTATGAGTCAGTGTGTGCCCTGGAGGAGCGAGGCTGGCGACAGCAGTGCCCCTGACTAGTGGCTGTCCAGGGAATTGCTGTGGTGAGAGATGTCCCACGCTGTTGGGTCAAACAGCTTGTACTTCCACCCTGTAGATCTTTAAGGGTTTCTCATGTTGTTCTCCGGTGCAGAGATTGCTCTGATTACTTGTTGCTTCTCTTTTTAAAGGATTGTTTTCAAATCAATTAAAAGGAGTTTTACTTTTCTGCTAAAATTTTGAAACCAGTTCTTGAATTGCCATCCTAATTTGTATGGCTTCACTGTCATTTTTTGTTTTTAAAAGAGTGTGGTGCAAAATACATGTAAAGGCTGAGTGACTCTTTTCAAGAACAGAAAAGTTTATAATGATCTGTTCAGCTTCAAATTTATCTTGATTCAGTAGCCTGAGGAGGATGTATTCTGTCAAAATACGGAAGTTCAGAATATGTAATTCTGAAATTAACAGAAGCAAAGATTTGAAGAATTATATAAATTTTTCATGTCCTTATTTATGGTTTTGGTATGGGTCTTGTCGTAACCAAGGCATTTTGCATTGCTCAGGGTTGTTGCAGAGATCCTTATCTGACACAATGTTGGCATGTAGGGAAGGTCATCAGAAAAGAGACTTATTTTCAGGAATATTGCTTGGAAATTCAGAATTTTTTTTTTTTTTTTTTTTTTTTTTTTTGCTAGTGAACAGACTGAAAATGAAACCCATAGACAACTGTATCTATTAATTTGCATGCTTGCTGTGGCACATATACAGATGGCTACTCCTTCAGTTGAGTTTGTGAAGCTCACCCATTTGACTTGTATTTTTTACAGAGCAGTACCTCCAGATACTAAGAAACAAAGGCACAGGTAGGCTGCGTAGCACCTATAGCACCTGTATTTAATCATTTTGTTGGAAAATCAGATATTGTAAGAACAGTTGATTTCAGTAACTTCGTATTCTGCATGAAAAAGCAGTCCAGAAAGTTTGTTGCTAGAGATACAAAAGTGACAAGTCAATATGAATTTTCTTTAAAAATAGTGACTATATAATTGATACTAAATAGCTTACACATTGTATGGATATATTATTGATCTGGGACTCAAGAAGAACATTCTTCCTAGGGTGTGTCTTTGTTTTGGATTGAAATATTGCTACTTTGTACTGCTCCTCAGTAGCTTAATCTTTTCCATGGCAATGGGGTGCATACTTTTGTCATTACTCTGTTTAATGGAATTTGATGCATTCCTCTGCCGTGATCTGTAAATCCAAGAGTTTACTTACTCTTTTTAAAAAGTCTTTATGTGACCTGTTGGAAAGAAGGTGGGCGGTGTTCAGCCATAATTCCTAAGAAGCTAGTGCTAACGGGCTTATCTGGCATAAATATGATTTTCAAGTAAATGTGACACTTCAGATAAAAAATTTTGTACTGAACCATTCCAGGTTAATGTGATGATATTTGATATAAAGTATTGTTTTAGTTCTTGAAACGTACTTCTCTTTGCTGAGGTATAACCTTTCCTTAGGCTGCTGACAGAAGTGTGTGGCGAGGTTACTTTTTTCGTTGGTTGTGCATTTAAAAATAATAAAACTACCTTACCTTAAGCACACAGCAATTATTATGAGAAGCGATGTCGACACTGGCAAGTAGAATGACAGAAGAGAGAGGGATCTGTGGCATGGAGTAGTTGTGCATTCCTTGTGCCTGTGATGCAAACCAGTGTCATGGGATGTGGTGGTGCCAAAAGGAGCATCTTTGAGTTGAACTAACACGTGGCTGAAATGTGTGCCGATATGCAGAAAGGCCCTTTCAGTGAAAAACACGACCATTGAATTTCTTATTTTTATGACAATTAGGTTTGCTATTCTTGCTCCTTCATCGACATTTTAATATTGTTGCATTATATTGTAAGGTATTTGTATCTAATGTGTTAGCTGCTGCTCTGTGGTCTGAAAAAGAGTGAACGAACGCCTCTGCCCTGCAGCAGCTGACCGGTGCTCTTTGGTGTGGAATGTTGTGCCCTACAGAGTGGAAAGTCGTGACTTTGCGGGAGTGGGTGTTACCTAGCGGTTTCTGTCTAAAATGGGTGAGGAACAGTTCAGGTCATCTTTTGGCATCTCAAGAGTTTACTTTTTTTTACTATACAATGAAGCAGCACTATGTTAGTAAGACTGTTTCACTTTTCTTCTTTCCTACAAGGAGCTTAGAAGCAGCTCATCGTAGGGCACTCATCAAAGCACTCTGACCACGTAAAAAGAAAACATTTCAGAAGTACCCACTAAAAATAATGAACTCGCTTGATACGGATTTGAATTCTTTTAATCATTTTTGTCTTTTTAATCTTAAAAGCCTTGTTGGCTCTCCATTAGGTGGCTGGCCCAAGCAGGCCTTCCCAGGAACGTGCGTGTCCAGGAGGTGGCACTGCGTTTTGACAGCAGTGATGGTGTAAGTGAGCAGCAGGCGGCCTCAGCAGAGCATCTCCTCCAGGAGGAGGAGGGCTGAGATGCTGTAGCCTTCTGACTGAAGGCTGCTTTTTGACGGTGGCTTTTGTCAAGTAGTGTAAGTTGCTTTGGGGTTTGTATTGGAAATCCCACTGCGTGTAGACTCTTCCAGTGAGCTGCCTGGGTAGCAGGGCGGTCGCTGATGCTCTGTGTCGGAAACGTGCTTCCTTCTTTGGGCTTTTAAACCCATTAAAGGAATTGTGAGAGAAGATAGTAGGGAGACGACTTCTTTTTCTTCCTGTTACCATGGTAATGAGTTTAATGAGGAGACCTGAAACGGGTAATCTTACCCAACTCCGTCTGAATTGCCATTTAATGTGAGTTGTAAAATAAGCTGGTAGAGATGTGACTCCTTTGCTCGCGGAGTGCGTGGGTGTACCAGCGTTACCGGTGCTGCCACCCCTTGTGGCTCCAGACTGGAAGACTCCTTCTCCCCGGGCTTTTGCTCCGTGTTTTCAGAAGGATCAGCAGATGCCTGGGACCCAACCCCTGGAGTAAAGCAGCAAGAATAGCTTCTGTTTCAACCACCAGCAGTAATAGCTAATTGCCTCCGTCTTGCTAACAGCTCTGCTTGCTGTCCCAAGTGTGTGTCACCCCCTTCCCGAAGGTGGTCTGGGTCACACAATGCACCAACCAAACCACTTCATTTTTCTTTTTGTATGGCAACAGAGCTAAAACAGACAGGCATAGAAATGCTTTTCTGAGTTACCTGCTGCTTTATTTGCTTACAGCTGGCTTTATTTGCTTTCTTGTTTAAATATTGCAAAGCAGTGATCAAGAGTTAATATCAAGCATATGATATTGCTTGTTGCTCTTAAGAAGGCTTCCTAATTGAAAGTGAAGATGAATAATTAGAACACAGAAGTGTATTTTTGAGTGCCCAGGGACTGCCAATAATGTAATGCAAAGTGTGTTTTTTCTCCTCTGGTGTCTTACATATGTGCTGTATATCAAAACACTTATTGGATTAAAAATAATTACAGATGGTTATTACATAACATCAAAGGCAAAATTAAATTAAGATACAAAAGAGGGGGTAATGGGTATGTTCAGAGTTGATGCGATGGGGAGATATGGGGAGGCTGCTCCAGATAGTAAGAAAAGGCTTTCCCCCACTGTCAGCACAAGAGATTTGTACATGAAGAGACAGAAAAAGGCTGTTGGTGGAAACAAAGATACCAAAAGTATGTGTGGCAATCTCTGCGTGGTTTTAATGGGAAGAGTGTTAATTCTGAGCTTACAGTGAGTATGAAACCAGAGGAGCTGTTTTGCTAGTAGGGCTATAGTTGCTGGAGAGTGCCAGAAAGAAGGAAACTTGTGTCAGGAGGGTTTGTAAAGATTTTTTTTTTGCTTTCCACCAAGGCATTGATTCCTCACAATCCTTTTAGTTTATTTTTGTTGCTGTTGTGTTTTATGGGTGCCTGCTGTATCAAATGGTTTGCAGATTCAGTGTCCGTGCAGAGGGCTGAGCTGGGCCTAAGGATGACGCTTTGAATCTAGGACTGGATATTCGGGTGCCAGGAGCTAAATTAGCCAAATGCCCTGGCATTCAGGGGTTTGCATCCAATTTGTTAGGCAGGCAACTGCCAGCAACACTTGCTGTAGCTTTTTACAAAGCATATTTGATTGCTAGGACTGCTTTTAGCTGTCATGCCAGTCGAGCTCTTTAAGCCACACATGCCTTATTACTTATGTCCTTTAAAAAAAAAAAAAAAAGTTAAAAGCTTGATAGATGCTATGTGACCACAAGCATATGATAAAAATACATCCATGAAAGTAGTAGGGGATAGAGCTAATGCTGGAGCGTGTGAAGATGGCCACGTGGAGAGAGCTTTCTGGAGCATCATGAAGCTTTGTGTGCATCCTGGCTGTGGTGCCTGCTGCCCTGCCCGGGTCCCTTTCATCTCCCCTGCACCCTGGTGTCTGCCGGTATTGTACGAGCTCGTCAGATGTTGGGCTTGCTTTAAACACTGTGAAGCTGATACCTCCTGCTTGCTTCCTGTTTGAGAGGTTCATATTCAGTTAAAAAGTGAATTACAATATCTCAAAGGTTTGGGTTTTTTTCCCTTCATTTTGAAATTCTGTAGCCTTTGTCTGCTGTATGTTTTTTAAGGAACATGAGTTAAGACTTCAGACACACCAAATTAATTCCCAGGAAGGATGGAAGGTGCACTTATGGCCTGGGAGAGCAGCACGTCCCCTGTCCGGTCTGGCCATTCCCAGCTCCCGAGGTTGCTGGGGCGATCTGCTGTGACGGGCATGTCCTCATTCTTGCTCTGTCACAAGTTGCCATCTGTAAGGGGGGGATACTTTCTCTCCGAGGGTATAATTTTCAGGCTTAGTTAATGCTATATGGCTCCCATGAAGTACCTTTGCTGTATAAATATCTTTTTTTCTTGTTTGTTTCAAAAAGAACTGCTTAAGTACAATTTAAAACCTCCAGCTGCTCAGCCAAAATGCCCAGAATACATCAACCCATCACCACTAAAAATAGAATCGCTGTCTAATTAGGGCAAAGTTTATCCCTGTGGATTTCTACAAGCTCTCTTTAATTTCCAATGTGGCAGTTGGGCTTGCATTAGAAATTGCTTCATTTGATGGTTTTGTTGTGCATGGTGTTCATAAAAATGCTGTTATTTTACTACATTGTGCATATTACTGCTTTCCTTCTATCCAGAGGATCTACAAATTGTACATAAAGACTGATGATACAATTTCTTATGTCGCATATTTATAAAGATTATCTTAATACCAGAGTGGGACTGACAGCACGATACTTTGTGGTTCCAAATCCCCTGAGTTCCCATTAAGTACATCCTATATGCTTTTTAAACTCCTACGTGTAATAAGTCATCAGTATCATTGCTGTTTTTTAGAGTTCAGGAGTATATGTTCTTGTCTATATAAAAGGGCTAATGTTTTCTTCGGTTTTTTTTTTTTTTTTAATTTTGTTTCTTGTAATCCCTGAGTTAGTCACAGTTTTGGGAGCCTGTCAAACTCCAAACGATTGTTTTCTTTAGACCAAATGTTGTTTCCAGTATAACGTAATCAATTTTATCCCTAATTATTCAAGCTCTCCCTAATAGAGCCTGACTGTAAAGAGGTGGCTTAGCAAAAATGAAATATGCTGATAAGGATGAATATGTATGTTTAACAGGCTGCTCAGAACGTTCATATTAGCATTACTAATAGTTCAATTTTTAAAAGGCATGAAAAAGAATAATAAAGGAAATAACATTTCTATTTTGGGGAAATCTTTATATGAGTGATAGCCCAAGGCTGAGAAAAATGAAAAGTGTATTTAGAAAAATAAAACAGCACTATAGCTGCAGTAGCGTAAGTGAAGTTTAATCAGAAGTTTTGTGGTAAAATTTTGGGTGAAATAGACACAGTATAAAATAATTGTGTCTTTTTATAGGATTTTTTTAGGGGAGACTGGAAGAGAAAGTGGCAATATACACCATGTCTTTCCCTCATGAGATGGTACAACTTTTTCCTAACTCATTATGATTTTGCATTTGCTAATAGCTGAGATCATAACCATCGTCAAAACCTTTATCTTATACATTCCCAAGATCTTCTAGACGTTAGGGAAGAACAGATTTATTCTTCAAGTAAAAAATTTGTGGGGACATTAATGCCTACCATATGGTAAATATACTTGTTAAACTGGATTTCAGGCTTGATCCCATTATTGTGCATCAGCCTTACTTCGTGAGCATGCATTGGAAACATGGCTAATTGAGTATGTCTGTAGTCAGCGAGGTGCATGGTAACTGTCATGGGGACTCCCTAGGCCAGTATGTTATCCTGTGTGTCATCTTGTTAAGTGTTTGGGAACATCTGAGTCTGCTGAACACTGAATTTCGTCTGTGTCCCTCATTGTTTTGCTCCCTTGTTTGCACCGCATGTTACCTAATAATACTGGTTTGATGTGTAGGTCTACACTTAACTTTCATGTCAAGTAACATGATTGCATAGAAATAAAAGACTGCATGCAAACATCAGCCGGTATCCTTTTGAAATATAATTTGATTACATGATTTGGAGTTCTTAAAATAAAAAGCATGACAGAAATCCAACTCTATTCTTGTCTAATAAAAGATACTATTCCTGTCTGCAGGAGAAATAAATATAAGCCCCAATGTGCTCTTATCAACAGCCTGTTGATGCTCAGAAGTTTTGTGCATCACATCTGTGAGAATGACTCTTCCCGAGACCCTGAAAATTGCAGGGAACTGCAAGGGTGAGAGAGCAGGCACAGTGGCTAGACAAGTGGGTTACAGAGATACTGTCTCACGTGGGAGGCATTAACGGGGCCTCCTTTATGAAGTGGTTCACTAACAGCGCTCTCAGAGCTTCATCCCACCCAGGAGGACTGTCTAGACATTCCTTTACTCTGGCCGACGCAAGAATATCAGCGTGGTTGATGAGTGAGTTGAACTCGGCTAGCGTTAATCGCAGTTTGCCTTTCTCATAGTCTGATGAGTAAATGTACTTGGCTTTGTAATTTGTATTTGTCTCCAACGCCCGGTTGCCAGCGTTCAGTTTATGCCGGTGAGTTTCTGCTGCATGTACAGAGGAGCCAGTGGTGCTGACAGCTATTGCCCATGCTGTTGGCACATGTTTCCAATTCCATCCGTATTTTGGCATGTAAAATTGCAGGAAGGGCTTTTTTCATCCCTATTTATTAAAGTTACCCATCACTTTTCATTCTAGGACCCGTTTTCGTCTATTTGCAAGTTTGCTGAGATTCGACCATGTGAGGTGTGTGTAAAACACTATATAGTGAATATCATATGCTCAGGTTGCTGTGCAAAGTAACAGGATGTTAAACAAACAAACCAAAAAAAACCCCAAATACCAAACGAGCCGGTTTCTTGCTAACTTTCTACACTTTGCCAGCGCTGTTGAGTCAGCGTTGCAGACAGTTTATGCTGGGTGGTGCATTGTGTTTTGCATGGTTGAATGCTGATGCCCCGCTGGTGCGGTGCCTGCGGGCAGCTGGTGTGTACGCCCCGCTGCCGTGCTGCGGCTGCCAGTGCTGCGGCAGGAGATGCCCGCGTGCATCAGGGAGAAAGAGGAGGTGTGCGTCTGATCTGCGTTTGTTTTTGGTTTGTTTTTTTTTTTTTTCTTGGTTAAACAGTGATTTATTTATTTTTTTCTGTCCAAAAGTTGCTATCAACCAAACAGCAGATAAAGCCTTTTCTAAAATGCATACATACTTACCTGACACTGCTGTGCTCGCTGATATTCAGAGCAGCCACTTTCATGAATGGTATGAGCTGCGACCGAAGCATTTATAAAGAAGAGTTAAAGCAGCATGCTAAGAATTGGTCTTTGTTGTACTTTACTTAGGGTTTTAATGTCTTCCCATTTTAAAAACCAAATATATAACCTTTTGAACAATATAAAATAAACAGCAAACTTAAAAAAATTGCTGAAGACAACAGTTTATGGAGGGTGCATATCTTTTCATGTGCTGTTTTTCTTGCTGTCCCAATCTGACTGCTGTTGCAGCCAATTCAAAAGCCCAGGAAGGGCACGCTTCCTGGATCCCGGAGAAAAACAGTACAGCGAATGTGAGATTAGGGTTGATGCAGTTACCAGCCTGGAAACTTCCTTAGTAGTGCAGCATTTGGGAGAGGTGCCATGGACTAATGGCTTGCGGATGAGGCTAAAGAACTCAGAATACCTCAACTCTAATCCTGGCTTTTCCACTCTGTGGGCAGGTTACTAAATCCCTTCAAGACTATGTCTTCATCTTTAAATAGGAATAATACCTCCCCTCTAGGGGCATTGTGAGGATTTATGTATTTATGCAGTACTAACTGAGTGCAAACTGATAACTGCTTGTGCTTTGTATTCAGCATCAATCCAGTTGTAGTCCAACCTGGAAGAGACCTTCTTCTTTCCATGATAATCATTATGATTCTGACTTTGAAAGGGACTCTCCTCACTAAAATCCAAGTACTGAAATCGCGACAATTGGCTTGTCCTTCTCTTGTCTGTATATTTTTCCTGCTTTTGCATTCCAGAAGAAGGTAAATGAGCTTGGCAGATTCCTGCCAAGTAACAGTTTCCTAGCCATCAGTGTCACAGTGATTACAGTAAGTTAGCTTTAAATAAGCTTTTCGGATACGGCCATCTGCGTATGGCCCATAGTACCTGTTGTTCAGAGGGCGGTGAATAATCAGGGATAAGGCTTAAGAGAAGCAGCAGACTGGAGTGGAAGCAGGAAAGCAGAAGCCTGAATCTGTGGCAGGTGCCTGGGTTTCCCAGCTCTCTGCAGCCTGTATTTTCCTGCTTGTGGCTGGGAGCCGGGGCTGGTGGTCAGGCAGGGACAGGGCATCCATCCAGCAGCTGGACTGAGCTGCTTAACCAGGTGGTTGATTTTTATTTTTTTTTCCTTCTTTTTTAAGGGCTAATAGAATCGTGTTCGAAACAGTTCCCATCATAGCCGAATAGCTTAGCTTCCCTAGTTGCAGAGGAGGAGAAAATCTTTTCCTTCGCAGCCTTTTGAATGTGTCCGTTCAAGGGTTATGAGCAGGCCACTCCCTTCTGCTCCGCACTAGCCATTGGGGACAGCAGGGACATCCTTGAGAGCAGCATCTCACAATGATCGCCTATGTGCACTGCCTGCCCGCCGACCCCATGGTCGGGTGCCTCGGCAGGAGCAAGTGGCAGCCCAGCTGCAACGATGATGAGGAGGAGGAACTTATCCCGCTGTATTCCAGCAAAATGGGAAACACTCACACCAAGCTGCCCGGGCGCCTCAAGAAAAAGTTACTGAGCAAAGATGACAACGCCTTCTGGCCAAGTAAGAAAGATTGGTTCCTTTTCATTAGTTGTTTTTGGTCATTTAGCGTTGTGTTGTCGTTACTGAGGAAATAAATAAGTAAACCAGGCTTATAAACAAGGCAAATACTTGTATTTCTATTACTCTTTTGGAGGATGAAGGCATTGGGAACAATTCTCTCATGAAAAGAATGTATTTCCACTTCAGGAGAGTGTACATAAATACTGTATCTCGTGGGACCGCTAAGTTGATACTGGATGTCACTATCTATGCGAATGTGATATGTCTATGTTTGAGAGGTCTTGAACACTTGCTTTCAGCTCAATAATGCTCCTTTTCAGCAAAATGATTGTTTTAGATGAGTGGAGCTGTTGACGTGGCACTCTGAAAGCCATGGAAACAATCAGTGGATGGAAAGGCCAGGAAAAATAAGAAAAAGGTCTAACAGACTCAAAGATGCTTGATGCAGTTGATGAGTGCTTATTTAAAAAAAAAAAAAAAAACCTCAAAAAAAACCTGCCTTTGAATAACCTTAGGTCTAAGGTTATTTTTCCTCTGAACGTGAGAAGAAAGAATTCCTGAATTGTGATGACTCTCCTTTTTTAATCTGTATAGTTTCAAGTTTCACTGGCAAATACAGATGGGAAATAGGGAGAGAATAGGACAGACAATGGTAACGTTCAGCTGTTTTGTTTTCAGCCTTATTGCTTGCCCTCCCTTTTTTTTTTTCTGACCACCTAAGCAAAGGCACCCAGCTGTTTGTGGAATGGTTACTCAGAAAAGTGCATTTAAGGGTGATGGGGGAGAAATTTCACAAGACAAAGAAAGCTTTTCCTGTAAAAGCCAGCTGGCTGGCTATCTTGCACCAGGCCTTTAAAAAAAAAAAAAAAGAAAAAGAAAAGTACATGAATATATTTGACACCGTATTGATTTTTCTTTTCCTCATTAGTCTCACACTGATCATCTGACAATGGCTCGTTATTAGCAGCAATTGAAAAATTGAAAAATCTAGCCACACAATGCTAACACTGATTAGTGAAACCACCTGTGTTTTTGTTTTCTCTATTACAGTATTCTCCACCTCGTGCTAAGCAAGCTTCGTTAGGTGTCCCCTCCTGTAGGAGGAGTGTGATTTACCACAGGGATATTTCAAGCCTTTTTCAAGAGGGACCAACTTCTTAAAATGCGGGGAAAGAAAAATGCAGCTCATCAGCTGAATTTTTGTATTTCAGAGCACATGGTCGATTCTGGTTCATTCAGAGAGGAAAATGAAAATGCTTCCTTTACGTAAAATTATATAGCCTCTGTACTGTAGGGCCTGGGGAAACTCTGAAGAGGCCGGGTGCTAGGGAGCAGCTCCAGGGATGCTCCCAGGGAGGAGGACATGGCCCCTCTGTGCCTCAACCAGCCTGGGCGAGGGGGGAGGATTTTGTCTCTCTTGCTGGGTGACAGGTTAGTTTGTTCCTACGAAGTTGTGACGTTGACTTTCAGAGCTGGTCCTTGTCATGTCCTCGGAGGTGTTGCTCTGGCAGCTGAGCTCAGGGCATCGGGAGCAGCCGCTCTTCTTTGAACCTGCTTCTCCAGAGTGTGGAAATGGGATTGAAGAGCATAAGTAGGCACTGGGAAATCCCTGCTGCCTCCCTGCAGCCTGTCTCCTTTTTCTCTGCACTGTCTACAGGGAAAGGTGGTCATCCCCCATCCCCCCCTTTCTAAAATGCACTTGAATTTAAATTACAAAACTTTCCAGAAGACAAGTAGAGACAGAGGAATGGGGAACAAAGCAGTACTTTAAAGAATATGTTACTACAGTATTAGATAGTAAATATGTGCTGGTGATCTTAAATCTTTGCACTTAAAAAGTTTGGAAACTGAAGCACAGGGATTTTTATTGGTTATTTTTGTGTATAAATAGCCAAGTCACTTTAAGGCACTGTCCAGTTTCCTCCTGGATGAGAACTTTGTGACCTCTGAATTTAAATTATGTAAATAGGTGTGCAAAGAAGAACCTGGGAAACTTTGGCATATCTGAATGGTATGTAAATTTGTTGATTTATAACATAGCACTTCTATAAACAATTGAATTGTTTGACTTGTGATCTTACTAAAGCTTTTTAATCCAGTTTCTGGTCTCTAGCAATAAACTTTCATGTGCTTCAGACCCAAGTTTATTGTTGGTTCCTTTACATTGAGTTTCACTCATAGTATGACTCGATGCATTTTATTTTTTTCTTTTTGAATTACAAAGCATTGACGTTTGAGTATTTAATGTTGAACTCTTGAAACAGTGAACGGTAAAAATCAGTTAACCTGCTTTCTGCCCTGACTTTTTCCAGGAAAATCACTTGTGCTTCAGTGGTGGTGTCCCACCACAGTACGAGCGTGTACATGTGGGACACCAGCTCTGCCCCACTGGCTCCCTTTCCTTCTTACTCATTCCCAGTCTGTAGAAACAAAAGAATGGCAACATAATTAAGCCATCAGTTAAAAGTGTTATTTGTGGGACAGGTACTATTTCTCTTTGAGACAGACGGGCTGCGTTGCTTTTAAACTCTGTTAATATTTATTTTAAGGAACAAAAGTGTTTACGAGTGGAAGTGCTTTCTGAGACCAGGTCAAGTGGTAACTGCAGAGCACAGCAGGGGATTATTGGCTGAGCTTTATCTCTGTTGATAGAGGCCTCGCTTTGGGGTCCTTATCGAGCGTCATGAGAACTGCGCTTCGAGAGGTTTCACAGTGCTGATGTACTCCATAGAAAACGCTCCCGGTAGTGTTAGGGTTGTTTGAAAACATAACACACAGTCAAATTATTGAACTTGCTCGCAGGTCGGGAGAGCATCCTCGCTGAGGGATCTCAGTGGTCTGTCTGCAGCGGTAGTCCCCGGTGCTCCTGCTCACCTTACAGCATCTCTGCTGCAAAATATTCAATAGTCAAAATACTTGTGGTGCGATGTAGCAGCTGTGACAATCAAATGACCATGTTAGGGTTTTTAAGCCGTAGCAGTTGTTCTGATAAAACTGTTAAATCAGTGATACTGTGAAGCAGAGGTTCTGCACTATCAGTTCAGCCTCATTTCAGCATCCGTGATGCCATTCCGCTGCCATTCTTTGCTGCCAGGTTGACTGTAAACAGACAATGCAGGACTGAAATCAGCCGGAGTGCAGCAGTACATCCCTTAACAGCCTGCCTGGCTGCAAGAAAAACGGCATTACAGAGGTGGAAGAAGTATAACCATCACGTGGTCATTCACAATCGCAGACAAACTTCAGTGGTGCTCGGTGTTAGGTAGCTGGTTTTCCGGCAGCAAAGTTAAGCTGAGATCCTCCACTGACCAGGTTTGGCAGAAATGCAAAAGGCTTGGCTTGGTTTGGTTTGGTTTAAATACCTGCTCAATTGGAGTCTGAGGCTGTTGGCAGTGACTGCTGCCGGAGGCTGTCACCTCCTCCTGGTTAGAGCATCGCCTGCCTCTTGTGGTTCCCTTTGACACTTCACTTTTTATCAAACTTGCCAAGTTTAAAGATGTGGTATGATCTTGCTAACCTAGCTAAGCTGTGGCCATCTGCTGGCTTTTTGCGACGATAAAGTTTTGGTAAGGATTTCAGAGTTTTTTTCTTTCTTTTACAGATGTGGGAGTGAGCCAATGGCAGTATCAGATTACTCTTAATGTTTGTTAAACAGTAGCTTCAGTTATTGGGATTTTTTTCTCAGTGTTTTGTTGCCTCATGCTCATGAAAGAATGCTTTCTTCTTTTTCATTCGTTACTCTTTCTAAGGACAACAGCTCTGTCTTATCTATAAAGCTGAGACCTTGCTGTGTAATGTGCTTTGTGAAAAGCATATAAAATTTGAAAGAATAATCTATTTATATAGATATCTATTTATAAATTAATAGGATGCTCTGAACCAAGTTGGGTATTTTATTATTAGCTATTTACTATGGCTTTTTTTCCCCCATAT
>NW_009647763.1:1808768-1821999 GCF_000708025.1 Charadrius vociferus | reverse complement strand
CCGATAGTGATGAGATTTAAATATCCCAATTAAAGGATGCTATATATATAAATAAAAAAAAGCCAGAATCCTTGTGATTTGGAGAGGATTCATCCTTTGCCTTCTCATTTAGCAGTGTGAAACAAAGACTGAATAGCTTTCCATCTCTGCAAATCCCAGGCGGTGCAGAGCACTGAGCAAGCCTTTGTGGCCTTTCGTGCCCAAAATGACAGAAGGACTCAGTCTATCGCGGTGAATGGCCGGGACAGCTACTTACAGAGCCGCATGCCAGTGACTAGCCATCCTCATTCCCGGCTTTATCTGCTGCATCCAGCTCATACCATTACAGCTGACATATCAGATTGCATCAGATAAAGCCAGGAACTGGTTTGTTTTGAAAAGAAAAAGTAACTTGAACGTAATTTTTATTGTGTGCCTAAAAAAAAAAAGGGTTCCCCCCCCCCCTTTTATCTCTGTGTTCTTAATGAAGGCTCATCTTATGGCTGAGTTTTCTTGGAAGTTTTGTTCATGTGGCCAAAATGAGCCACCGACATCTTCCACAGCAAAAGAACTTGTCCATTTGTACAAAATTACTTCAAGTCTTGGATAAATGACAACTCTTCTGGTGTGCATTTCTGTATATGTCTTACATTTTTGGCTCATTTTGCTGCACGTTCCCTGCGCGTGCTATAGAGAACAGCCTCCCTCCCTGTCCTTTTCTGGCAGGACCACGGAGGTCCAGCTCTTGGTCTCCTGTGCTATTGCTGTATGGCTCATAAGCCCTTTTGAGTCAGACACGAGAGGGCTGTGGATGAAGAAGAACTTGGAATATGCTGGGTAAAAGGCGATTAATGTTGGGATGTTGTAAAACACTTATTAAGTGAATCAGCAACATGAGTATAAAGGCTTTACTGTGTTGCCTTGCTGAACGAAAAGGCTTTGCTAGCCTGGCTGCTGCTCACTGCGAGGTGTGAACTTGCGTTCGCTGTTACAAGGAGGTGGTGGTGGTGGATGTTTCATGCGTTCCCCTCTGCGTGTGAGCAGATGAGAAGCCGTGTGTGGTACTCAGGAGCACAAGGAAGAGGCGGGGAGGTTTTGGTACGGAGCTCATTAACATCCCTCAAGTGCATCTGGAGGAGTCTGAAAAAATAGAGTTCAGAGACATCTTTTGTGCAGTGTTTTTGGCAATTGGAGCAGAGAGCATCTGCTGTAATTAAGGAGGTGGAGCAACGTAAGCGCAAATCCACATGTGAAACAGGTGAGATTGGAAAGCCTGTGGTCGACAATGGTGGTTAATAGTAGACTGAATAGGCTTTTCAGTGCTTGATTAAAACTCCTGGGGTTTATGGGTAGTGGGTACAGTATGTTTGCAGATCTTACTGGGAGTTGCTTTATCTAGTGCAGTGAAGTCAAGAAACGGTTTTGAGTATTGTAAGTCAGACTCAGATCAGATTAAAGCTGAAACACAGTGAGGAGAACAGGAAACTCCACAGAAAGGACACAAGCGTTTTAAGGGATGCCTTTATCATCCTGGCTAACGGAGTCACACTAGCAATCAGAAGCAGATTATGGCAGCATTATCAAAATCCATTTTACTATGCCATATTGCTTACTGCATCCTACCCTCCCCCAGGCCAACACTTTGAGATGAAGTGATAACAGGTAACCACATTTTATGGCTGCAGTGTGTTTTCTTGTGCTGGAGGATTAAAGAAGCAAATTCTTCCATTAATGGGGCAGATATTAGTATCATCCCTTCCGGAGCCCATTTTCCAGGACTCTGTGGATCGGTGACTTCCACTCATCTCCTAAGTCAGGTTGTGTGCTTGTGTGTGCCAGGTTATGGTGGCTGAGGGATTCTGTGGCGTTTGGCATGTTTGCAGCGCTTCTGCAGCAGAAATCCTCCTGGTTACTCGTCTTTTCTTGTTAACTGCTACTAAATGTGAAAATCTTCAAAGCTTTCCTTACCACTCCCTTATTTTTCCTGTGCCAATTGCTTCTCACACAGTGTCCTTTCCCTTGGTTTTTCTCACTCTATTGGGAAACCAGAAGCTTCAATAATGACCCCTTGGAAAGGTGTGATGGTGTATTGCCTTGGAAATACTTTGATTTACCAAGTAGCATGTTTGATGCTTTGTATATGGCATGCGCTGCCCCAATTGGAATGTAGGTAACCTGCAGTGCTGCTTTTCCAGAGCCTGTGGTAGGTGGCAATGTGATGATTAAAACAGTATATTGCCATTTATAGGATGGGTATAGTGACCTCTATATTGTGCTCAGGGGGAACAATATGGGCTGTGCAGCGTACCGCCAGTGAGGGATGATGAGAAAAGGGCGTACAGCCTCTGCAGGGGACATGGGCTTCTGCTGGGGGACCCTGCACAGGCAAAGGGGCCTGGATGCTGGATGGCAGCTCCTGTGGTGACATCCGTGGGGCTTGTCCAGGTGGCAGAGCATCGCTGCCACCTGCCCCAGCACCTCTTCCCGCTGGGGGATCTGGGTTGCGTAGGTTTGCTGGTGCTTGGAGCTGGTGCTGTGGTCCCCGGCCACCTGCCCTGCCAGGGCACAGGGGTTTTGCTCCTGCTCTCTGTTCCCAAAGAGCTCAGGACTGTCCCTGAAACCAATTTTCCTCCGTATGGCTCCTGCGTAGGCCAAACTAACGCCTCTTAAAGGAAATGGTATTAAAAGTCTGATGGATTACAACAGATTTTTAGCCCTCTATTGTTTCCCTGACCAATCTGATGACAAATCATTGAAAAATATGCATGCTGCTTGATCCTCAAGATTCTCAAACCTTTGCTTGGACACAGTTACAGGCTACAAAAGATTACAACAATTACAGTTACTGTTACAACTCTGCTTTTGTCCCCCATCCAGAGCCACTCCCTTCATACTACAGGCTGTGATACTTTAAGTAAAAGCGCGCTCATTCTCTGAAATACATCACTTCTTTCTGTAACTCTTGTTTGGCTTGTGCAAACATCTTGGAGGTAAAGCAGACTTGCGCTTTGCTGCCATTGCAGCTGGCAGCATATAAATCTGGTTTATTGATACCTTGTAGTGTTAATAAAGAAAAGGCATGTTTAAAATAATCCCAAATGCCAATAGGCTTAGTGACATTTAAGCGTGAGCGATGCTGTCAGTTCATCCGCAAACAAAAGTGGTACATCTTAATTTGTCTAATTATGCTCTAACATGCAGACCAGCTGCTGCTGTGAACAAAAGCAGTTGATCGCACCATTTTATTAATTGCATATTAATTGCCACATTCATGTTAACCATATGGGAGACAGTGGACTGGAGTGAAGGCTACTTAGTGGTGGAAAAGAGAAAATGAACTGGCAGACTGGTATCTTCAGAGGACAAATCTCAGAATGATAGGGTGCCTGGAGCTTGCTGATGCAATATGATTTCTAGAAGGAATCTGTATTTTTTTTTCCTCCATGCTAAATTACTGTATTTAAAGGTGAGAGGGATTTGAGTAGAATGGATTGTGCCTTGCATGATGACTGTGTATTTGTGAAAGTGCTACTGTGCAAGTTGGTACTGAATTTGTTTGGTAATTTGCAGAAGGCAGCCTTGCTGGCACGTCGCCGTCTGCCTTTGTCTGCCTGCTGTGCCGGTGGATGCACCCGCGCTGCCTGGAATCGCTTCTCACTGGAGCAAGGCTGGAAGACCCAAAAGGGAGTACAAAACTTGCTGATTTTTATACTTTATGCAGTTTTGCTGCAAGTATGTAGTCTTCTTAGATAACAGTGGTAGGTCTTGAGCAGAACTGGGCTTCTAAGAGTGAGAAATAAAAACCTCGACACAGGCGGGTTAGCTGGTGTAAAATACCTACAGCAAAAAGCAATCAGTAGTGGACTGGCCTCTGCATGTATCTGACATCAGATTACCTTGTAGGATGCTGAGTGATGCTCTTCCTGAAAGTGGGACTTTAGAAAGCTGCCCTCGACTTCTTTTTTTTTTTTTTTTGGTGCTGTCTGAAGGCAGCAGCCATGCTCAGCGGATGCAGGGCAGTTCTGTCGGGCAGCGGGTGTAGGTTGGCAGTGCACACGCAGTGACTTCTCTCCTGTCACCCCCAGACTGACATTATCACGGTCTATAGCACAGCTCCTTTGGTGGGGCTGCGGCGCTGTGGGGTGGCTGTCTCCTGCCTCTGGGCAGCTGCTGGCTGGCCGGCGGGCACCTGCAGCCAGGACAAATGATATGATATATGCAAAAGAAGCTTACTGAAACCAAGACCAAATAACCACCCAAGGTCTACCTTGAATATATTTCCTCTCTCCTCCCCTTCACATCTCTTTAGGAAGGGAAGCAAAGCCTCCTGATGGAATTTTTAAGATGATGAAGCGGCAGCAGATTTCGTAGGAGGAAGACCCAAGGGCAGGTTATTGCTTTCTTAGAAAGGAAGTGATGAGTTAATGGCAGATCAAATAGAAGTATGTCTAATTATGTGAATAGAAGTGCGGGACTGAACCTGGAACATGCAATGATTTAGAGAACGCAATCTTGTCAGTCAATTAAATCTGCCCGCTTGGGTTTTCTAAAGTGAGTCCTTCAACGTTAAAGGCTTAGTCCCACCTCATTGCCAACAGATGGCATTTTGTTTGCATTTCCTAAATGTCTCAGAAGAGCTAGGATTTGGGAGAGATTGGTTATTAAAAAAAAAAAAGGGGGGGGGGGGCACAGCTTTTGTTTTAATTAACATATTGTTCCAAAAAAACCCAAACCCTGAAAACATCTTTCAAACTGTACTGGAAAGCAAAAAAGGAGACACAAGGATTGCACAATTAAGAAATTACTTATAAGCAGTTGAAAGGTAGATTAGGATCTGATCTCTTCTAAGAATATGGGGTGCAAAACAAACAATAATGGTGACATTCTTATGTCGAAGTAGAAATTGGGGCAGAGGGGTTGTTTTCTTTGGGTTTTTTAATCAGAAAAATGCTTTAAGTGGCTCATCGCAATTATATCTCAATTGGTGCTGTAATACACTGCAGTGGGATCTGGATTATGGGGATGATGCATGATTGGAAAGACACAGCTTGAATTTGGGATTGCAAGCAGTGCCTGCCGGTACAGCAGTTACAGAAACAGCACCTGGCTTGTGAACTGACCAGTTTTGACCTGGAGTCATTGGAAGAGAATAAATGTGAAACCCCACGATGCCACTTCACCAGTCATAGCAGAAAGGTACTTAATCAGCCTCCCCATGTCTTCTGTGTGCAGGCAGGCTGTGGCCTGATTATTACTAATTTAAAGGCTGAATTCCCCGAAGCACTGCTCATGGCTGTTAGGCTGCAGCCCCTGGCTTTTGTTTGGAAACTGTTTTTCAATATGCTGCCGACCATCTAGGTTACTAGCGAGGGCTTGTTTTCATCAGCTGAGCATGAACTGGTGTTGCTGGAGACTAGGCTTCTGGAAAAGAGAGAAAAACTTGTAAATCCTGTGGTTGAAAGGCAAATCATCCAAGTGTGATGGCTTTTCCGTGGGAGCGCTCAGCTACCCGCTCTGCGAGGGGCTGCTCATCCTGAAAGTCTCATCCGCCATTCGTCTGATTTCTGATCTGAGCCACAGTGACTATGGGACAACTTTTCCTTCTCTGGTTCAGTGCTCTCATTTGTTTGTCCAGTGTCATTTGGATACTTTGACAGGAGTTTAAGAACAGTGAAGTCTTACACACAAGGGCTGCGGAGCATCTTTGTCATTGCCCAAAAGCATTGACAGAGGTTTATAAAACCATTTCTCTGCAGTTTCACGACCTGTTCCAGAGAGGGCTGATTAAACTTGTAGCAGGGTAGCATCTCCAAAGAAGGTTTGGCACCTCACCTAACGGAATGATCCCTCATGGTTGTTCTCAGCATCGCCTTTTAATCGGCTTGGCTGTCCTTTTGCTTGTCAGACATTTTCCACAAACATGATGGCAGGGCTAGACCAGGGGTAGTGGGCTGCTGTTTGGCAAGTGCAAGCAGGTCCCTGAGCAGATGGTGGTAGCAGTGTTAGGTTAAATAATTAATAGCATCAGAGAAAAAGACACTCTTTTATGTCCAGTAGCTGAAGGTGAGCACAAGTTTTTTTTCCTGTGTGTGATGCTAACGTTGTCCTGTTAGGTTTAATTAATCTGAAGAGGAGCAGGATGCTAATTGCCCCTCACATAGAAAGAAATATTTTCAAAGCTTATATGAACACAGTGTTTTAATTTCTTCACTCCTGAAGCAGGGTGTACGCTCTGTACAGAATATTAGACATTGTGGGATGTGTCAGATACTTTCAATGGCTGTAGTCTCAACTATGTTTTTCAAACCAGCCATGGTTTAAAAGCAGAAATGTAAATTGAGTTTTGGTGCACATCAGCTTAGATGATTCCTGGCGCGGTGGCAAAGCAGGGCTCCTGTTAGGCGACGCTTCTGTCTAACTTAAATGGGCTGGGATTGGAGTTTGTTTGGTGCTGCATTGCAGCATCTTTAAAGGGTGCCAAAGGCTAGAGCTGCTTGTATTGTACCATCCATAAAGACAGGGAAAAAAGGAAGAGGCTCTTCATGCATGCTACATATTGCAGCATGATTTTGGGAAAATATAGCTGTGGTTTTATTGATTAGTTTTCCTGAGGGTGTAAACTTTATTCACACAGACTGTGTTATTGATCTCCCACCTCCTCCTTCATGTTCAAATTGGATCTTCTGCTCCAGGGGTCAGCCCTGCCCTGGAGCCAGCAAGAAGTTTCCCACTTGACTCTTTCAGATTATTCTATATTGGGTTTCTCCTCTCTTCTCAGTAACTTGCGATGTAAAAAGTTATCCAGTTCCAGTTCTGTAATAGCTCAAGCTGTCAGTAATTAACAGTTCTCTGGACAAATCTGTAACCCAAAGTTGAATTTGGATCGTTGTGTATAGTTTAAAAATGCAGCTGCTGGGATACACGGTAGTTTTATCAACTATCTTAAGATAGGAGGGTTGTTTGCTTAGTAGTAGCTAACTACTGATATTTCTTTGCCTTGTTCTTACTGTTTTCTAAATAACAGCTACTGGGAAGTTTCAGGAATGACTGAATTGGGCAGGACAGTTGATTGTTGCAAACTTACTGTCCGGGCTGGAAAACCCATGGTATTTCTACACAGAAATTATTTTTAGGCTCTGCATAGTTGTCTCTGTATTTGTTTGTGTGGTGTCTCCAGTCTTTGATCAAGTGTTGGAAATATTTGAGTCGCAGCGTATCTCATGTTGGCAAGATGACACATTTAGAAGCTCTTTCAAAAATATATTGGTAGGTTTTGTGTAAGTACTCTTAACCTGAATTGTGGATGCATGCTAGCATTTCAGTTGACTTCAAGTGAGTTCATTACAGGAAGAAGGTTACTCCGAAGACATGATGTCAGGTTAACAGAGTGTGTGATCTGTTCGGAGCTGAAGTGGGGGTGCTGGTGCCATAGCTGCACGCTTTCGAAGGTTTTCACATACAAATAGTAAAAGTACTGGAATAAATAGTTTTAAAACTAGCATCAGCTGTCTCAAGTTTTACACTTACACTCCTCCTCCAACTTTGCAACTTACACTCCAACTTTTCTGCAGTCTATATTTTGTGCTAAGTGGCGAAACGGAGGATACCAAAGAGACATTTTTGCAATTAAAAATGGTATCTTTCATTTTAAATGGTGTATGTTAAACGCTTTGTCATGTTACAAACAAAAATTGTAGGTGTCTGCAGTAGGGATCCTGTAGAAAAAAAGCAGGGATATTTCCCTTTCTGGCAGGAAATGGAAGCAGAAATGGCAGACACCATACAGGAGAGGAGAGAATCTCAATTTTTTAAATCTTTTTTGTGGGTTACGTTTTGATGAAGTAGATGGTGATGCTGATTGTTTGATTAATACCCACACATATTTATTTATTGAAACAATTTCCATGATACTGAAAATCTTGGTAGTTGGTATGCTCACAAGTTCTTTCCAAAGATGTTTGTTGTCAAGGCACCTTTTTCACAAATATTCAGCTGTTAATGTTGACTGACCACAGCACGTTGTGAGGTTTGGGCTGCTTGGTTGTGTATGATTAAACATAGAATAGTTTGAGTTGGAAGGCACCTTTAAGGGTCATCTAGTCCAACCCCCCTGCAATGAGCAGGGACATCTTCAACTAGATTGGGTTGCTCAGAGTCCTATCCAACCTGACCTTGAATGTTTCCAGTCTGAACAGCCCCAGCTCTCTCAGCCTGTCCTCATAGAAAACGTGCTCCAGCCCTCTCATAATTTTTGTGGCCCTCCTCTAGACAGGTCCATGTCCTTTTTGTGCTGAGGCCTCCAGAGCTGGAAGCAGTACTCCAGGTGGGGTCTCACTAGAACAGAGTAGAGGGGCAAAATCCCCTCCCTTGACCTGCTGGCCACACTTCTTTTGATGCAGCCCAGGATACGGTTGGCTTTCTGGGTTGTGAGCACACGTTGCTGGCTTGTGTCCAGCTTTTCATCCACCAGTACCCCCAAGTCCTTCTCAGCAGGGCTACTCTCAACCCCTTCATCTCCCAGCTGCTATTGATACCAGGGGTTGCCCTGACCCAGGGGCAGGACCCTGCACTTGGCCTTGAACAAGGATCATTGCATCTCCAACATTTGTAATCAAACAGGTAGTGATAAAATTTTTAAGTTGTCATCCACATTATATATATATCTCCAAATTTACATGTTGAAAGTTCAACTCATGAGCAGTATGAATTTAGGAGGCTATCCTTTCATTTGACTTTATTGAGAGCTTCTGATAAGAAGATGCTGACCACACAAAGATCATCTCAAAATTTGTTTTCAAAATCCGTTGGTATTTGATCATGTCGGAGATCCACACGCCCATAGCCAGCCAAAGACATTCTCTGGAGATGCTGTGATAAAGATGTTGGTTCAATTGTTTCCTTAGGAGCTTAAAACAGGTTGCTGAATCATGCAGGAACATAACTATTAGGTAACTGTTGTATGCACTTGATGCCTTACTTTAGCTTAGAGAATATGGTTTTTCAGGGCAGATAGTGCCATTATTTAGTTGGAACATACCCAGGTTTTCAGATTTTGTCAGAAATCTTAGGGCTTTAGGGACAATACCAAATGTCGCAACTGCTGAAATCCATTTATTCTTTGTGAACTTTAGCTTTTACTTATCATTTTGCTGTTGTGTTGTGCAGATAATCTTTTCAGGGGAAGTTTTTGAAAGTTTCTAACTAAGAAACAAAACTTTTTTTCACGTTGCTGTGTGAGACAGGGAGGGAGCACTTGGTGCTTGATTTTGGCATGAGCAGTTATTTGATCGTATGAAGGCTGGTATTTTCCAAGGAGCTTAATTTTTTTCATTTCTAGATTGGAGAGTTCTTAGGAAACTAGAGGACGTACTGGCCTAATTTTAAGAGAGCGTGTTTCTGAGCTTAAATGTAGCTCACCCTGAGTTTATTAAGAGTCAGTAGAAAAAAAAAAAAAAAAGAATTTGCCAACTCCTTATATCGGCATAATCCATATATAAATAAAAATATCCCAACGAGCCATGTTGGGCGAGGAGATGGAGAGACGCTACAAGAATTCTTTCTATGACCTTTAAATAAGTGAAATGAGTGGGCAAGTGTGTCCCTTTCAGGAAACCCGTAAGGAGAATGCAGACTGGGATTAGTTGAAGATGTCTGTTGGATATTAGTGTGGGTCCACAAGTGCACAGCTGCCAAAGATGGAATTACAGGCTGAACGAGGAGATGGTTCAGGACAGAAATTCAGAAATAGCATTTTTGCAATCTCGTTTTGTTGGTTGCACTCAGAGTCCAACAGGATGAATCAATGAGAAGACTTAAGCAAACTTGTCTGCCTTGTGGTGCTTCCATCACTAATTCAGAAGAGAAGCACCTTCTCTATGGTGCATTATTAGGGCAAATAAGAATCAAGATTTTGCAGACTAACTTACTTGCTGCAGCCATTTTTGATCGGTTCTTCAGGACTGAGGTGGATTTGGAATTAAAATTGAGAATATTTCCTGGTAGAATTTTAAAAGGGTCTTCCTAGGGAGTGAGAAGAGTACTCTTCTGGGAGCTGACTTGCCTTAGGTGGGGTTCAGGAATGGCCAAAGGAAAAAAAAAAGACTGTGCCCTGCAATTTAGAACAAAACTATGAAACAAAACTGCACGTTCACTGAACGTTTTCTGTTCTCCTGCCTGCAGTTACAGCGTGCGGGGAGATGCTCTAACCAAAGGGAACTGCTGCTTTGTCTGCGGGCAGCCCTGCCCAAAAGCTCCCTTTTCTCTCTGGCGATGTGTTTGCATGATAGAGGATCTGTGGAAAGATGTTTTGAATTGTCAAAGGAATGAATTAGCTTCATTGTGCTGTGACCTAAATAGGATCATCAGATCAATCAGTCTGCTGCTTTTCTGTCCTCGCCGGCTTAGGCTGTGCTGCTTCTCCTTCTCATCTTCCTCCCTCTTCCCCCTGCCCCCGCCGGGCCGCCCCTCGCCCAAAGCCACAATCCCGGACGAGCGTGAGTCGCTGCCGGTGCGCTGTCCTTAAAGCAATTACCTGCTGGCTAATTAATTAACGGCGCCGGGCGAGGCTCAGCGCCCGGCTCTGCCCTACCGCCCCGCTGGGCGGCGGGGCCTTCCCGGGCTGTGGCGGCGGCGGCTCCCGGGATAAAACGCTTTTCCTCCGTTGTCCCCTTCTCCCCTGTGCTTCCTCCTCCTGATCCCAGGTTTAATGAATTGTAATTTGGCGGTAGGCGGGATGGTATGGCGCTGCTTCACCGAGGCTGAGGTTGCCGTGAAAGGGCCCATTGTGAGGGAGCCGGGCGCGGGGCCGGAGGGCCGCCGAGTGCTGGGCCGCCTGGGACGGCCTTTGGAGAGGGAAAGAAGGAGGGAGAGGGCACTTTTCTTCCCCTGCAAGATGCCGGGGGAAGGCCAGCCTGGACAGCTCTAAGGGAGGGGGGAAAACCCTTCTTGACCATAAATTATCGACTCCTGTGGTCTGCGGGGGTGGCTTCCACCAGCACGGGTGACAGTGGCTGGTTTTGAAAGCACTTGAGACATTCAGCATTTCTTATCTCTGGTGCTTGATGTTGCTTCATGACAGAAGTCATGGCCTAGAAGGAAAGGTGCAGCTTTCCAGGCCGGCTGGTGTTGGCCTGGGCCAGGCAGGAGCCTTGTGGCCTGCGGGAAGGGGGTGTACCACCCTCCTGGGGTTGGGGCTGGCCCTGCGGGTGCTGCTGCAGGGCCCAGGGCACCTGGGGCTGGGGTGCTGGGGGGCGGCTCCCACAGCCGCTGCCCTCCGCACCCCCCAGCCGCTCGAGGGGTGGCAGGGAGCCATCCAGAGCTCGTCCCACACATACCCATCCCTGCAGACATGATGGAAACAACTGCCCTCCAAGAGCAGCTTCTTCGGCCCCATGCCGGCTGCTGGAGAGGGACAGAATGGAAACTTAGTTCGGGCGAGTGACTGATGTGTCCGCAAAAAGCGAAACCATCGATTTAATTGTTTTGAGTACATCTGCTTGCCAGTGTTTCTACTTTCCCTTTTGCTTATTAAACAGAGGCTCCCTGGAAGAGCTCTCGCTGTGCAGATCCCAGCTCAGTTGCATGGTTTGAGTTTTTCTTTCCTCTTAAAATGTCATCAATGCTATACAGTTGTTTAATGGAGGATTTTCCATTGTCTGAATAAAGTTGCTAAGGCTTACAGCTTAAAGTTTAGGTTTTAAGATACATCTGTTAGCAGTTTGATGCATCATTCCTTTCATGAACTTGATATGTATGCTGGGTTTACCTCTTCTTCATGAAAATAAGTGGTAAAAATTGTCTTGATTTGTGTGAGGGAGCAAGAATGGATTGCTTTAACTGTTACTGTGTTTTGTTTTGTTGGTGTTTTTTTTTTTCTTCCTAAATTTCGTACTGCAGGTGTGCATAGACTGATGAGCAGCAGTAGGAAGGAGAACAGTTGATTCTCACTGATTTGTTTAGTGTCTCTGACAGACAGCTGCCATCGGGACTGCTTCTGGGCAGCTGCTGCTGCTGTGGTTATGAACTACCCAAGTACGTCCCTTCTCAACATTCGCGGTTTCATAAAAAGCCTCAACTTCTTCAATGGTTTGGGGGCACTGGTGCAACGTTCAGGGCACTGGGTTGTGAATGGGGGCTGGACAGGAGAGCCCCCTTCCCCGCAGGTCTGGCTTGAAATATTTCTGTGGAAGCTGAATATTTCCAGATTGTTTCACAGGCACTAATGTTTTATGTTGCTGTGAACGTGGAGGGGTGGCTGTCCCAGATGGCTGTTGCAGAGCAGGTCAGCTGGAAACCCCCTCTAAAGAGAGGAAAGGAGTGAAGGAATGGCTGCAGCATTTCAGGCACACTGTGCACAAGCAGCCACTCATGTTCACTTCTCTTCTGGATGTACATGGCCTCTACTAGAAATTAAAATCAGTTTAACCACTCAGGGATTAAAAACTAATATAGTGTGAACTAAAAAAAGACATGCTTTTGCTAATGGCTGTGTTACACATTTGTGATTTTGAGCGTGCTGCTTGGCACTGCATCTTGTGCCTCTCATTTTCTTTGCTTCAATCTTTGACTTGTTAGTTAGGAAGGAGTTTCTTCTGGGCCAAACTTTGTAACCTAAGTTAACAATCCCATCCAGTATGAAGTGAGAATTAGCATTTGCTGAAAGTCGTCTCTGTATTTTCTGTATTCCTTGTGATGGTATTGTTGTGTGGTGGCAAGTGAGTGTGATCCCTCTTGTAAGGATGTGGGAACTCAGGCGGTGGGTTAATATTAACTTGTCCAAGGTGAAGTAGGAAGTGTGCCACAGAGCAAAGTCTCCCCAGTCTGCTACCTGTCTCTGAGTCATTTGCTTTTAAAGAACTGTTTGTGCATACCTACTGTTCATGCTGGGTTTATCCAGCTTTAACAAACTTTAAATTTTTTTTCTATCAAGGTGATTTTAGGTGCGTTTTTTGTTCTTTGGTGGGAGGTTTTGTGGTTTTGTCTGCTGGATTGGCAATGTTGGAGGCTAAAGTCCTTTATCTGTTTGCCTAGTGACTACAATATAAATTTTCTCAAACTTTTCCTTCTTGTCTTAATGTAGAGAGGTGGGCTGCAGAGAAGCCCACTTATTTCATGCTTGCAACTCTAAGAGAACTGACATTAGAAGCTAATTGCAGTGACAGTTTCTTCTGACAGGAAAAGCTTTTTAAAAAAGCTGGATTGAGACAAGATGCTGAACTTCATGAGAGCCTATGGGTTTGTCTGTAGTGGGGAA
>NW_009647763.1:1807026-1808749 GCF_000708025.1 Charadrius vociferus | reverse complement strand
AAAGAGTTTTGGTCCCTGTTGGCCTAGTGCAGACTCTGAGATGCAGATACAAGTAGCCAACTGGTTTTTCCTTCGGGGTATACCCTCATGATAGCCATTTTTGATGTTTGACCTCTTTATCAGCATGACCAGAGGGGAAGTAGAAGCAAAGAGATGGGAGGATGAAAGACAGACATTGTCTTATGCATTGTTTGTTACTGGGTTTGAATAGCTGCCTCCGTAGTGGAGATCAGGGCTTGAGGACAGTGATCAGGCACTTTTTATCAGGCAGGAGAAATGCTTCAGGGTGGGTCAAGGATCCAATAACAAAGAGCAACACTGGACTTGGCACACATTGCAGCCCCGGTGAAACTGGGAAGGGTTCCCTGAGCAGTCCAAAGTACTCAGGATCATGTTGATACACAGAGGCTTGACCATGAAAAGGGAACAAAGTCTTGCTATAAAGGCCTCGGGGAGAATCTGTGAGACTTCCAATAGCCCAGTCTCCCTCACATGCCAGCTTGAAACTGCCACCTTCCCCTGTGCAAATGCACAGTAGCTCCTCTTCCCACTTATAGAGGCACTTCCCAAAAAAGATCACCACCACACTAAAAAGGGAGTTACCACCTTCTGGATTTGGTGCTGGAGTTAGAAACAGAATCATTCTGGGCTCACCTCCAGTGTATCCAGCAAGCGTGCATCTAAAGTAGTTTTAATGATATGTGGGTGACGGCAAGTGATTTTTAAAAAAGACAACACTAAATAGTTACCTTGTTATCAGAGTTTGATGCCATGGTCATTTTTTTGTGTGAGGTGCTTGATGGAAATCAATGCAAAAGCAGAGGTACTTCCCCTGCCATCGCTGCCATGTTGTCGTGGTCTTCTTTGCCTTTGGCAGAGGTGAGCCAGTCAAAATGTCTTTTGGACCAGCAGCTGCTGGAGAGACCTGCTGCTAATAGCTGCTTTGGTGTCAAATCTGTATTGTAATTGTAAAATCTCTGGGTTTGGAAAATACTGATAAAATGCTGATAATAGTGTGTTCAGCCAGTGACGGCAGCACTTTGTTTATGGTGTGTTCTGAGTCTCAGCCAGTTGGTGAAAATTGGAGTGAACTTCGCTGTGGAGCATCTGCTTTTTACATGCTGCGCTCCAGAGGCCGGATCCTGCTGCAGCTCTGGGGTCAGTCTGAGCCCCCTGCTGCTGGCATTTTTCTTTTTCCAGAGGAAAAAATCCTTTTCATTGTTAACCCGAGGAGGTTTCCTAAGCTTGCTTTGTGCGGGAGGGCTTGCTTCTTGAGCCTGAACATTGTGCGAAGGGCATGCCCTGCTGAGCACATTGATTTAGTGCTCAGCATTTTCTCTTTAACGTCTGCAAAATTGCAGTTCCTTGCTAGGAAGGATGGCTGTGGACCTCTGTACAGATACAATTTTTTTTTAAGACATGAGGATATAATGCGCACCTCAAAAAGCCGAACTATCTCATCTCTGTGCACGAGTTTAGTTTGATGAATAACAGGTTCTCTATTAGCCAGAAATAACTCGATTTTGTTTTCCATGTATCTGGTCCGAGATGACGCTAATGAGAATAAATTAGGAGTGTTACTGAATGAAATTCAATATGTAAAATTAGTGGGCTGGTTTCCCAGGCAAGGGCAGTGGGTCTGGAAGGGTGAGGCGATGCAGAGCGGAGACGACACGTCGCAGCTCTTGGCTCCTCAATACAGTGGGAGCGAGAGGGTAAAAAA
>NW_009647763.1:1802950-1806890 GCF_000708025.1 Charadrius vociferus | reverse complement strand
CCTCCCTCTGCTCCGCCGGCAGAGCCGGCTGGCGCGATGGGAAGGAGAGAAATCACCTGCAAACTCGGTCTTTCTGGAGGAGCCAAACTTGGAGTAGCGGAGGAAAGGATGGGAAGAACTCCTCAGTAGTAAAGGCAGGGGCAGCAAGAAAGCCTGATTTTTGGTCCTGTGCAAACGTGAATAACAATTAACTTTTTTTTTCCCCCCCCTTTTCCTCCTCCTCCTGTTTTGCATGTTGAAACTGGCTGTTTTCAGCCCACAAGGTTACATGTGAGGAGGAGAAATTCAGGCTAAAGAATTGTGAATGGTTTCGTGCATCAGGAAGATCTAGGCAGATTTAAAGTTGCGATTTCAGGAAAGAAAGGCGGAGGGGAGAAGCCGGGAGAAGAGAAATTTAGCGTGGAGAGTTTGAACAGGCTCCCTCTGGAAAACAGTCACCTTTCTGCAGCTCCTCCTTTGTATAGGATTTAAACTCCAGGATCGCTGTTCAACACCTTGAAAATGGTGGTTTTCATCAACACAAAGCTTAAATCTCTTATGAAACTTTTCAAGAGAAAGAGTAAGTAGTTGTGCGCACTCGCTGTCCTTTCGGGAGGCAGCCAAGTCCTGCAGGAAAATGTGGTTCCCTTTGGCTTTGCTCCTGCTTTCCTGGCGCCTCTTTTTAAGTTTATCTCACTTTTTTCTCTGTTGAATATTTCGTCATGTACAGAGGCAGCCTTATGAGGTGCTTTGGGACCTCTGATTTGGGATACTGTGTTGCTTTTGAAGTCCTTTGTCGCGGTGGTTTTGAAGGAGCCAAACTTCTTGGTGCGACAGGAGCAGCTTGGTGACAAGGCTGAGTGTGCCAGTGTCACCTGCACAAGTGTCCTGCCATGTGCTGGGACATCCTCCCAGCGTGGAGGTGTCATGCTGGGGCATCCTCCCAGTGTACAGGTGTCCTACTGTGTGCTGGGGCACTCTCCCAGCCTCCGTCAGAGGTCCATCTCTGCTTGTGCAGCTGCTGAGCACTTGTCTAGCTATGGGTTTGTATCTGTAAGGGTTGTTCTGAGCCGAGTTGTGTTTTTTAAAGATGCTTTAGTTTCAGCATGGCTTTTAAAATTGCGATTCTCCATTTAATTCACAAAGGTAGACAAATTGCGCTAGAGACAGTAGTTTGCATATATCCTCAATGCTTCTGTTGACTAGTTTTGATGACCGTTGCTGTGGTGAGCAGTAAACTTTAATTTTGGTATGATGTGACTGCAGCCGGACCGCGAGCTTAGCGGCTGATGTTTCCCTCCTCCTCTTCTTTCTCCCTGAGCCTTACTCCCCTCCCCACCCCCTGCTCCGCCGGGGAACGGCAAGGGATGCTTTCCGGGCAGGCCATTGGCTATACCTAGCACTCTTTCTGTAATTTCGGGATGATTGATGCTGTAACCAGGTAGGTGGTGACTTATCAGTTTGTTGTGATTTAGGTTTGACCTCTAGTTAATAAGGACGGGAAGAGCAGGCACAGACTGAATGTGTATCTGCCTTGTTGCAGCCAATATGTCTGCGGGAGAGGGAGGATGCAGGACCACGCCACCTCAGAAATGAAGAGACCAATCGAAAGTCTTCAAAAACGTTTTTCGAGGTCTGATACTAATCTAAAAAAAGGGAGGAAAGGCAGTTGAGAATCACCCTCCTGCCCCAAGTCCTTTTAGAACAAAACAGGCATTAAGCATTAGGTTGTAGATAGGTTTTGAAGCGAAAGGCGCAGCATATTATGGATGGATTATTTCCATCTGAAGCGATCTCGGCAGATGCACAGTGATGTTAGGGGAAGAGTAATTTTTCAGGTGACAGGAGGCTGTTGCCTTCGTTTTGCTTCTCAGCTTACACACCTCCTCTGCTGCCGCGGAGGCACCCGGGCGGACTTTGCCAAGCGATGTTGGCGGCAGCGCGGGGAGCCAGGGAAGGTGTGGAGCTGGCAGCAGGGCCAGAGCGGCAGGCAGGGCTGTGCCAGCCTGGCAGGTGCTTGGCAGGCAGCGCGTGGCTGCAGTGGCTCTTTCTGCTTTGCAGAGCTCAGAGCAAGGATGTGCAGACGGCGGGCGAAAGGCCAAAGGGTGCCTGGGGGATCGTAAAATGTGACCCCCAGCTGCCCTTTTCCTGTTATTACAGGGTGGAGGGGTAACACCATTCAACTGTAGAAAGTTTTTATTGATGATAAACAAAAGGTAACGGCTGTCTCTCGGGAAACATAAATGATAAACAAATCTTAGCAATATGTGCTTTGGCTGATTCATTACTAGGCTGTTGGTTGGGAACTTTGAACTTGAGCAGTGTCAGTATTTTATTTTCACACGTGTATTGTCTGAGAAGAGGTGGCCAGAGCAATCCCTCTTCAGTGCTGTTGTGCTCTGAGCAGTATTTGTCCAAGGAGTTGCTGTTGTCCAAATCTGCTTTCCGCTCACGGCAATGGAAAGTAGCTCGTTTGTTGGCTTCACTGGAATTTTTGTTCCTGGTTTAAGAGAGCGTGAGGTCAGAGAAGGTTATTTCCCGATACAAATGAACCTGTCGTAATCTCTCGTGGCGACAGTCATATTCCCAGGGTCACCGTGAAGCAAGAGGAGGCTATCCTGGAATGTACTGTGCCGGGCGGGATCAGGTGACTGGGAAACTCATCTCATTTGTGGTGAAGACTGGGATCTAGAGAGGGGAAAACAGAGTTGCAAGTTGACAGTAAATACAACAGCAAGTACAAACACAGGAAGAGGGAAAGGTGTTTCCTACATAACCCAGGAGAGTAAGTTTAGACTAGAAATGAGAGGGGGATTTTTAACTGTCACAGAAGCAAGGTTCTAGAGAGCGTTTTGATGGGACTATGGTGGCAAACAATCTTTTTTGGTTTTGTTTTAAGACGATGCACAACAAACTTAGGTGTGGGTTTCATGACATAGCTATCTACAATAGCATTTAATATTCTTCTTATTGTCTCCCTCTGCAGCTGTTTCCAACCTAGATGAAGAGAGTAGATGGACTGTGCACTACACTGCTCCGTGGCACCAGCAGGAAAATGTGTTCCTGCCCTCCTCAAGACCACCTTGTGTGGAGGACCTGCACCGACAAGCCAAGCTGAACCTCAAGTCAGTACTGAGAGGTAAGCTGCTGCTGCTGACAGAGATGTGTCCTAAAGGGACAGTAGTTTTCACCACAATCTTCTCAAACATATCCAAATTGCAGGCTTCGGAAGAATCTTACTTGTTTTCCTGCCTGCGGCACATCAGGAACATTAGTGGGATTTACCCACCCAAATGTAGTGATAGCACAAACACGCTTTTGCTATCAGGAGAGAAGGAAATCTGTTACCTGGCAGATCACTCTACAATGGAAAAGGGGAAAGCCTGGTATCTTGGCCATTTCCGTTTAGTCTTTGGAATTTTTCCAAAATGGTGCCTTCTATTTCAGTAAGACCTGAGTTACTCCATTTATATTTCAGTGTAAGAGCCACATCAGAGGTGTTTCATTTGGTGATTTTTTTTTTTTTAATTGTTGTAGTGTCATTTCCAGGGATGTGGCTACTTGTAATTAGTCAGAAAAGGCATTGAGGGCAGAGAAGGCAAACACAGAACAGGGCAGTCACAAGGACTCTTTCAGTAGTGTAAGTTCGTTCTTGCAGAAGGGTGCAGTATGTTTTTAAGGACCAATTTTTACCCTTAGTACTTTCACTGGGTGTGTACGCGTACAGTCTGGCATGGGAGGCATTGTGTTGTGTTAGTGCAGCCGTAAGGACAGAGGCAGGCAGCCAGCAGGGAGGACTGCAGAACATCTGTCACTGGACTAGAAGTAAAGTTTAAAATAACAGCTTAATGTCCATGTTCTGGAAATAGTTAACTTAGATTTTTCTTTACATTGGCTATTTAACAAAGAGGGTGACCCTGCAAAGAGCCGACTCATTTCAAGTCCCTTTTTGTTTCAGCAG
>NW_009647763.1:1767053-1802813 GCF_000708025.1 Charadrius vociferus | reverse complement strand
GGTACTTGATACCTTGCAGAGTTAACCTGATTTAAAAGAACATTGTAAATTTTGTTTTTTTAACATGACATTTCTGCTTTTTAAATGTGAAGAAAACTTCATTTTGTATGTCTGAATAGGGAAGTGTTTGACTGCCATATTTTATTTCTCTTGCTATTTCTCCAGTTAATTGATTTTCACCATTTCTTACTAGGTGCCTTTTGTTATCATTTAATAGGGGAATCTTGACAGCCAGTGTTATTAGCTCACACATGGCTCAGCAGATAGCCTGTGTGTCCTCTATACTTATTATTGGATTGATGCATTTGTGCAGCCCTTTAGCCTTGAAATGTTTACTGTTCCCCTGTGGGCACACTTACCAGTTCTTTACACAAGGAAAATATTTGCCTGCTTTAGATTAAAAAGAATACTGCTTGTGGTTAGCTTTTTGTAAACTTTACTCATTCTTCTGTTTTTCTGTTCTCTGTTTGGGAATATTATCAAACAAAACTACACAGGCTAAAATGCTGCTCTGATTTTCCTGTGTTTTATCAGAATTGCTTCTGTTTCAGTTTGTATCTAATATATTTATGTGAAACTATTAAGCATTACATGCTCCTTCCCCCAGCTTGCACATCTGAAGTTATTTCTGTCTGCTGGGATTTTTCTCTAGAACTGCTGTTCTTTGTATAACAGAAGCTATTCAGCACTATTACAACTTACCAGTTAGCCATTTCTGTTAAACAAACTGGCCTGTGCACACGATGGTAACGACTCCTTGGTAATGAAATGGACTTCAGTTTCATGCTTTCAGGGTAATAACTGAGAGAGAGAGAGAAGAAACTCTGATGCCTACACCAGACCTGGAGTTGCTGACAAACAAAACTCTGCTTTTATTTATTTATTTATTTAATGTCAAGCTTTTTTCCTAGGCCTTGTTTATTCCCTAAGAGCAGTTCTAAAACAACTCCTTGCTGTGGCCTGTAGCTGTCCTGAGTAGCTACAGCATGAATTTAATACAGTTTTCAGGAATTTCATTATTGCCTTTATGGTTTCTGAGTAGTAAGAGAGGCACTAACTAAAGTTTTATCAGTTTTACTCTGCTGCTGTTTCAACCAGCACTGTGAAATCGGGAAGATGCTGGCGCTTCTAATACCATTTGGGGGATTGGGTTAAAAGTTGTGTAGCCAGAGCTGAGCTTCATTCAGTGGAAAAGTGCTGTAGAAATTGTCACGTAATTGTGATGATTGCCGAACTGCTTTTCCACCTGCTGCTTTAGAAAAGACAGATTTTTCCGAAGCTTCTTAGTGGGTAGGAAGTAAATTGCCTAGTGCTACGTGATTACGACACAGAAGACCTTCAGGAAAAGTAGTCTCATGAGAAGCACCAGTGGGCAGTTGTGGGAACTTTAATTCTGCATTTCTTGGCCTCCTGGTGAAGCTTGCATTTTGACATCTTTTTTTTCTGTTTTAAATGCATTGATTGAGCGGAAGCATAAGGCAGTGGAATGGCTCTATGTGACCTGATGTGCTGCCTGGGTGGTGGGAGCGGACAATGTTGAATGACAAGGGGCGCCACAGTCT
Source organism: Charadrius vociferus (assembly GCF_000708025.1). Lineage (NCBI taxonomy): Eukaryota > Metazoa > Chordata > Aves > Charadriiformes > Charadriidae > Charadrius > Charadrius vociferus. The sequence continues at coordinate 1,801,251 of NW_009647763.1, read as the reverse complement.
GTGGTGATGAATCCCCACATTCTTCAGAAAGTGTTTGTACAAACTGGAAAGGAGTAGAACAGAAGAAATACTCTTTTTTTTTTTTTGTGTGTGTGCTAAGTCGGAGATGAAGTAGTGAACATGTATGGCAGGGGAGAAATATTTAGGTTTGGTAACAGGAGAAACTTCCTTGCCATAAGAGTACTGAAGTGCTGAAATGTATTTTGGAGCTATGAAATCATTGGAGGTTATTTAGAACAGATGACAGAAACACCACTCAGAAATCATTTGTGTATATTTGATCCTACCTTTAGAGGAGGTCAGGAAGGAAGAGATAACCTCTGGTGGTCCCATCTAACCTGATAACGTGGTCCTGAGGGCTAAACTAATAGCTATAGTTCAGACCATTCAAACACACTTGTTTGAAAGTTTCCCAGTCCCGTTCTTGTTTAGATGATGAGATCTGACATTGCTGGTCCATAGCAGCTTGATTGCAGCCTATTAATTTGTTATTGCATTAATTGCTGCCGCAGTGAATGAGAAAACAAAGTATAAAATGGGTAACAAATAGCAATTCACATGTAGAGCACAAGTCATTTAAACCACCTGTAAAGATACTGAATGTACAGGATCTTTCAAGATAATTCAAGCAAGGTATTAATTTATATCAAGATGTTTTCACCTATCTGATACTAACCAGATAAAATCCCAGCTAGCGTTTAAAATAATGCAAGGTCAAACCTATTTATTCTGCTACAATTTTAACAGCTCAGCAAATTTTTGACTGCGTAGGTCTAGCTAAAAAGCCTGGTGAAATAGATAGGAACCTTTCTGTTGTCTGTAATAAACTTCTAATCACCACTTAGGAAGCAGAAAAGCCATTATTGCTGCTTATTCTTAAACTGGTTTAAGAATAAAAAGTTGGGGATAGAGCTATTAAAATGTATGATATCTAATCTGTCTTGAGAGGTATTGAGTACTCTGCCTGGTGATCTTTGCATGCTCTACATACCTTTACAGGAAGCAGTGTTGTGTTTGGAGGAGGAGATTTTCCCCTATTTTTTGTGCAGTTGATTATTTTACTTTGTATATTGTATATTGAAATGTCCACTGCTTATCGCACTGTGGAAGTGAACGCAGCATGTGATAGTAGATGTTGTATGGGGAGATTTTTCAGTTTTTTGTACCTGTGAACTAGACTTTTGCCCTTTTGAAATCAAGGGAAAATACTGTGCTTTCCTTCATGAAGCTACTTTCAAGTACAAATGGCAAAATCTTTCATTCAAATTTGGTCGTAACTGAGGTAAAGCTATTTATCCTTCTATAGCCATGCAGGTGCTTAGGTGCCACCTGAAATTTTAAAAAACAATGTTTTCCAGTAATCTGGATTAGAAAATTAAGTTCCTGGAAAGTTTGTGATGCACAGTATAACTTTCTTGAGAACTGAAGTGGTTTTATATAACTTTTAATAAAATCTAAATTTGTCATTGACTAAAATCAGTGGCTTGAATGCGTTTAACCCAGGCTGCTTTACTACATTTTAAATGAAAACTCTTGGATGGTTTAATCTGTAGCTAGAATGGAAGAGCAAATTCAGCTGCACTTCAGAATCACGGGACCATTGCAATATGACTTAAACGTTTACAAAATGATGCAGTTCTTTCTTTCGTTGTGGTGGTAGCTCCCATTATTTTAAATGTTTTGCTTGCTTTGGGTAAAACAGTCTCTCCCTTTCTTTGGGGAAGCAGACAGGACCTTGGACTGTCTGGTGGAGCAGTGCCATCCAGGGTGCCTGTTTCCTTACCCTTGGGGCCAAGCTGCTCTAACTGGCCTTTCCTGAGATTATGTCTGAAGTGGCCTCTTCCTCATGTTTTCGTGGTCACCTTAAGAAAGGTGTTTCCCAGCATACAGACATTCAGGTGGAAACAATATTGTCCTTTGAGGAGTCTTGTGTGACCCTGTGCTCCACATCACTGTTTCTTCCTAGGGAGTTGTGAAAATGAGTGATGAAGATGATGGGTGGGGAGGAAGAGCTGAGGCTCTGCATGGCGTCAGGGTCCTCAAATCCTCAATCCTACCTTCTTGGACTGTGTGCTCTGCTCCAAGGCTGAGGGACTGCTTGATTTGTTAAGTCTCATCTTGTCAATATCTACCGCGTGGCTGGACCAGCTCTTGAGAGTCTGCTGTGCACAGTAGCAGAATTATGAGTTCTCAGAGTGGCATTGGTTCTTTTTTTTTATTTTTTTAAGGCAGACCATTACCTGTGCTGAAGGGGCAAGTGCCATGTACTGCAGTGTTTCCTACAGCTTTGCTGGTCCTTGAAGCCAAAAGGTTGAACAGGTTTTCAACCAGAGTCTAAAGGGTAGCACCACAAAACAGCCCCAGTCCCTGATGTGGTGCCCTGGCAGATCTGGCTTGTTGCTCTGCAGTGTGGTGGTGTTTAGGGACTTCTTCATACAACGGTCCTTTAAAGTACGGTGGTATTCAGCCAGGGGCACAGCATTAGTATATAGCAATGATGCAAATATTTGGATAAAAAGAGTAAACTGTGCTAACAAATTGAGACTAATCCTTGTTTTGCTAACTGTACTATAATCTAAAAATGACAAGCAATAAGGCATGAAACATGAACATGGAGGGGAGACACGTCACTGTTGTAGTGTTGCCTTGCTTAACTGCTTGGAGCATGTCTTAAGTGTGCCCGTCTGCCTTCTGGACAGGTTTGCAGTGTTAGCAGTGTGTTCGCAGGTGTTGGTCCAGTGTCCTAAAAGGAAAGCCTAAAGTAATCTGGAATGCACTGGGCTCAGATAATGTTCCAAACTATGATGAAGTGAAGGCACGGGAAAATTTTTCCTATCGAGCCTCTGAACTCTCTTTGCTTCTGCATTTTTTGAACTATGCTATGTTCTTCCTCAAACGTGGATCTAAGTAAGTTGGAGTGATGGGAGGCAGAGAAGGGCATATATAGCCAGATTTCCAAGAGGCAGTTTTCTTCCAGTTCCAGTAATTAGCAATGTAGAGCACTTTTGATTTAAAAAAAAATAAAAAGAGGGAGAAGAATGAGCCCCACTTGTTGTCACTTGTCCATCATGAGTTGGGGACAACAGGCATAAAGGGAAGGGACAAAATAACCGTGTTAATGTAAAAGGACAAACCCAGCCAAACTGAAATGATATCAGGCTTTCAGGAGATAGCCAGCTCTTGAACGGTCTTCTGGGTGCTGTCTCTGTGCAGTTCAAGTTGCAGATGAGGGGCAGTGTCTCGTACGCTGCTGGTTACTGCCTGGGCTAGCTGTCCTTTCCAGCAGATAACAAGGAGTCAAAAACATAATAAGGAAGGTGTACCTGTAAACAGTGGGAACAGTCCATATGCTGACTTTCATATTCCTTTTCAGACTATAGTTGCGGAGACTTCCTCCACAACTGCCTATACTTTGTGCCTTTCCTCGCCCCCAGGGTAGTTGTGTTGCTTCAAGCTATGTACATAGTGTAGGGCTCGTTGTTTCAGTGTCTGCGATGATTCATTTATTATCTCATCTTCAGAAGAGCTGGATTTGGCTGACTGTAGCTTCTGTTTAGCTTTGTTGGCCAAATTCAAGGAATGTATTTAAGCAGCAGTGATTGAAACACTTGATTTGTTTTGCAGAAGACATCTGGTTAGCATTGTCAAATAAAACCGGATTTAAGTAGTTACTCATAAAGCCTCTATTATGTCTTGCTGCAAGACCCTGCAGACAGGTATGTGTTTAGCCTTTGTTTTCTCAGTGCATCTGCCAGATCACTGTTCAGATGAGCAATATTAGGGTCAGCCCTACTAGTCGATAATCCTGCTGAGAAGATTATGGACTTAAAATAATCTTATGTTTCATTAAAGAGCTGCAAAACAGGGGGGAACCACTTCATATTAACAATAGGTCCGGTTCAGGTTCAGAGAGATGACAAAATATGAGCTCCCTACCAACTGGAAACTTTAATGAAGTAAAAAACCATTAAAAGCTGGGGGTAGACCATATGTTCCAGAAAGGCCTTGGAGCTGTAAAATCAAAAAATAGAAATCAATTAATTTCTCATTATTTTAGTTTCAATAGTCAAGTTAGTACCAGAGGTTCTGCTCATGTATCCTGCCCTTTTTACTGTTCCTGAATTAATTCACAGTACATCTGTTGATGGGTTTGGCCAAGTTCCATACTCCAACTGCCCTTTCTAATAAGGAATTTAAAAAAGTGAGTATTCAAATGAAACTAAGCAGAATTTGACTAGGAGTCTACACTGCATGTGTTTGAAAGCTGCTCTTGTGCTGAAAAACTGAGCTACAGTGCAATTAGTTTCCCTGGTTTTAGGTTTAGTTACATAGCGCAGTGCTGAGTGTAAAAACATACAGGGTGGTTCTATGTAGATTGATTGCATGATATACATGATAAGTGGAAACAATTCCAATGAAAGGGTTAAAAGACAAGTATTTGTTTCAAAATAATACTAATGATACTAGGTGTTTTGTTTTTTTTTCTTAAACCAGATTAATGTGTTTTCTTAATGTTTTACGATACAAGTCAGAATCGATAGGAAGATTTAGCTGAAAGATTATTGAACCTTATCCCATTTCAGATCTGTGCCTTTAGTAGAGAGAAGAAATTTGAACTGTCACTGTCTGTGGTGTGGTTGTTTCAGTGCTAGGTAAAGCAACTTCCATCACCAGGAATATCCGACTTTCGGTTGGTTCCCTTTTTGCTTTTCTTCCCCCTTCCCCTCTTAGATTGGGGTGTTATACATGCTTGTTTGCAGCATTTTAGATAGCTTTAAGTTTAACATTAAGTGTCCTAGGAGAAAAAAAACAGTAAAAGCTCCCTTCATTTTAGCTGTGTTCAGTTGTCTAAGAAACAACAGATATCCAAAAGAAAATGCTAGAGAAAAAGTGGAGAGAACGATTTTAATGCCAGCATCAAACATGCAAAAGGAAGCAAATAAATGTTAAATTTAAGACAACTTGTCACTACTAAATGTAGTCATATAACACACTTGCAGAAATTTAAATTAACTCAAGACAAACAGTGATAATTATTTTGAGCACTCCCCAGTGACAGCTTGTTAACAAATATGATTTGTAATGGCTGTTGCATTTTGGTGCCATTAGAAAGGTTTTCTGTATGGCTAAATCATACTGATTACCTGGGGAATTAAGCGTGGGATTAAATATATTTGTTTTTTAAAAGCTTCAAGAAAAGAAAGATAGGAATGTGTTTGCACATGCAACATGTTTGCATTGACTTAAGGTTAAAGGTATTTTCACATTGCAGAGTTCTTTTTTGTTTGGGTCCTTCTTAAAGACTTACATCTGATTTGGACTCTTGAAAATAAGTCTAACTGCATACTTGCCTGACTTTAATGTTGCACTTTCATGCCCCATCCTTGTGCTACTACAAGAATCCGTACGGCTGAGCCCTGAAGCAGCTTGGAGAAGCTGGTCTGGAAGGATGGTCTTCCCTGTCTGGCTGGGCATCCAGTTACTGTGTCAGGACACCCTCCCAATGAGACAGTGAGCACTTGTGCGTTGCAGGGAGTAGACCTGACAAAAATACCTTTGGTCACTGTCAGTAAGATTTCTTTGAAGTATCTGTTCAACAGACTTCTCCATTGCAGAGTCCAACAGCCATCTGTTAGGATCACCTTCATCCTGTGGGGCCCAAGACATCTTTGTTTCTGGAAAACTCCATACAGTGTCTGTTGTTAAAAGCTACCTGCGTGGCTGAGCTTGGCCGCTTGTTCAAGAGAGGGAACATGCATAACAGTTCTTAAAAAGTCTGATAAATCTTTCTTGTTACTTATCAAATAAGAAGGCCTTGCAGTAAACGTTTAAGTTTTGCCAGTGGGTTAAAAACTTGCCACTTGATATGGCACTTCTTTGTGGAAGAAGCATGTTGGGTACCAGTGTTTACTGTCTCCAGGCTTGTCTTAGGCTTTTCCATACATATTGGTAAAAATAAAGATCTAGAAATAGTGATATAAAACTGCATTTTAGGAGGAAGGGAGGGCAATAATGGGGAAGGCAGCTGGATTGGCGAAGGCTGGTATTAGCCAAAGCATCTAGATAGAGCTGTTAAGCAGAAGTTTTTTCAGCTGGGCTGCCACGGTACTACATCTGCTGAAATTCCTGACCCATTAAAATGGGAGTCTGAACAAAACAGCGCACTGGATATATCACAGCTGAAGTTCATGAACTTGCTTTGCAGTCAGCATTGGTTACAGTTCAGTTGTTACACAAGTGCATCATTGCTGTGGCTTTACAACATATTTTAAAGCTTTGATATAGAAGCTGTCTCTGTGATAGTCAAGTTCTGCAGATGATATGGGGATTTATACATTTAAGGGAAATGGGATTTGATCCAAGCTGGATGAATTTTTGGGAGGAATATAAAGTGGTAGCGGCAAGCTGTCTGCCTCATATTTAGATCCAGGGACAAAAATAGATGCTGTATTGGAATTAAATTGAGCTGCTTTTTTTTTAAAGTCATATTTAGCATGAGATATTTGTCAAAAAAGAGATCGCCTTTGTATAGCTCTGCTTTTATACAGCCTATTTCGTCCACACGAAGAAAGCTGTGCATTCTTATCCCCAGTTTACAAATGAGGGACTCAGAAAGAGCACAGAGCAAAAAGCAGTAATTTCAGTTAGCTTTACTAACCAAAGAGACCTTTGAACTAGGACATCTGTTTTAATTACAGTCCCAGGCATAATCATTCTCAACAAGCTCTTTATCTCGGAAAGTTACCTCCCTGAAATTCCCCGGTTAACTGCATAGTCCAGAGTTACCCTGGTCTTACCCACGTCTTACTGCAGTGCTGCAAGCAGGCAGAGAGGCAGCTGTGCCCTCAAAGAGGTCCCAGTTTGGTAGGTGTGCTCAGGGCATGTCTTTGTACACACTGGTGCGACCAGTCCCGCACAAAACCTACCTGTGGCTGTTACATGTCAGGTGGCAACCATTTTGCCTACTGTTTAGAGCACACCGTTAGGAAATTGGAGGTCTAATTTGTGCTCACCCCATCCTTAAAGTATATAAATTCATATCTCCATGAAAAATCCTTTCTTAACTTGCAGCACTTTATTTTATGCGACTGTTGGATAAAAAGCACATAATCCTCAGAAGCAGAGATGCTGAAATCCCTGTTAAATTCTGTCCCTCATGAGAGGGATGCCTGCAGCCATGGACCCAGTGTTGGTCATTACTTAAGTGGAGAGGACGAGAGTTGAGGCCCCTCAGGTTCTTCCTTACTTGGCTTTACCCTGAGGTGCCTTGCTGTATACCTGTGTGCTGCAGGCAGAGTGTAGATACCCGCTTGGACTCTGAATTCAGGAGGCACATACATGAAATCTAGATTGTATCATGTCTGTCTGTAGATATAAAGGTCTTGACTGGATCTAACCCGAAGTGGTTTGCTCAGGTGCAGCAATGCTGGGTCGGGAATCCAGGTCTTCTGACACCCACGCCTGTCTGTCACCAGCCCGCGAGGTTGTCTCAGCTCATCTAGAAAAACAAATTAAAAAGATGCGTGAAGTAAATTAAAATGATACGCAGTTATTTTTTGGCTTTGAAACAGAAGGTTCTTCTAAAACAAAAAGCAGTGACAGTACATACTGTGATTGTTAAAGTGCGGTGTGACCTATAAAGTAATGGGTCTTTACAAAAGTTTGCTTTTACAAGACACGTGTATATTGTACTACAGTCTGTCTGGTTTTAGGTGAAATTTTGAAAAGCTTCTTGTAGGATAGTGTTTGTAGTTGTGACTTAGGGAGGAATGTGGTTGTGGGTATTTACAGAAAAAGGGCTTGGCTACAATGTTTGAAGATTTTTAAAAGGAAAAGATTTCTGACCTCAGGGAGTAGCACAGTTTTCCAGTGACACGTGTAGTGAATGGATAAATGTGTTTTAATATACTAGTCAGCAGATTTATTTCTGTAGTTGACAGTTTAGCTGACCCTTGCAGTTAATAGCTTCTCTCTGCTAAAAAAAAAAAAAAAAAGAAAAAGAAAAAATCCCACTCTACAAAATACAAGTTACAACATGAAAGGCTCTGCCAAGAAGTCACCCTGACTTTAGCTGAGATAATTTTTCAAGAATGCAGATGCAGCTGTTGGCTAGTCGCTTGTCCCTTCTTGCTGACAAGGAGACAACAGGGGATGGTGCAAAGGCAAGCAAAGCATGTCTTTCCCCTTTCTCCCTCTGCACCGGAGTGGTTTCTGTTTCAACAGCTTTGGGCAGCTCTTCTGGGTGGGCAGCATCTCTGCTCCTCCAGGAAGCTGCTCCTGGTCTGACTGGCGTTTTGTCTTTGGGTTTTAGCGACTGGTCTCAAGTTCCAGGTGCTGTTCTTGGATATGAGGCAAATTCAGATGTTTCTGGGACATCTTTCTGTCTTTCGTTGCTTGACCCATCCCGTGGGATGGCTAGTTATGCCAAGCAAGTCAGAGCTAATTAAAAGTCTGAATAACCTTCATGCCAAGTTTCTAAATTTATACTTGCGAATATTGTGGTAGTTTAATTGTTTAACTAGTGTTTTTACTAGCTACTAATAAATACTTAGAAACACAGAAAAGTGGGGTTTTTTTTCATATTAAACTGCTTCATACATGCTTGTGAGAGTGTGTCTGACTGTGAACGTGTGGATGCAGACAGCTACAGGGCTTAAGGCCTGATCCTGCCACAGTCACGTGAGCAGTGTTTACTTATACGAGTAATCTCATTAGGGCTAGTTTAGTGAGCGATGGCTGCACGTTCAGGCCTGAGGCATGGAGGGCTGGTCCAGGGTAGTGGCAGAAAGCTGTGGCCCTGTGCTGCTGCTGGGGCCGCACCTTGGGGAGGTGCCCCAGGCTCAGATAGGGTCCAGCCCTGAAAATTGGCACCTGGAGCCTTTCTCTCTGCAGCCAGGTCAATACGGGGCCCACCGAACCAGGCAGGCAAAAGAACAGTTTTATGAAGAAGATGATGAAAAATGACACCTAGTCTTGCACAGTTCTTGACAATAAAAATAAATAAATAAATAAATATGGAAAACGTCTGAAAACGACCATGAATCCATCTCCCTCTGACCAGTTCTGCTGCTGGCAGGGCAATGCATTTTCCTTTATGTAAACTTTCAGGATACTGTGACTAGTTTTAGTGGTAGGAAGCTCTGCAGGTATGAAATGTTACCAAAGTTGGTTAAAGGAGGGGGAAAGAGCCAACGCATTCAGTCCCCTCCTGGCAAACCTGATCTTCTTCCATCGCGGAGTGGTACTGTGTGTAGGTCTGACTAAGCAAACAAGGTAAACGTTAATCCTGGTTTTCCACAGTAATACCATGTCAGACGAATTATTGAGGTATCAGGGCTGTGCCTTCTGTTCACTCCGGTGATTTGTGGCTCAAATTATCACGCAAGAGTATGGTTTCAAGTTGTTGAAAAAGCAGTAAGTCGCCTCTGCATGCAAGACTTGCTACTATTTGTTACCAGCTCAGGGTCAGATGAAATTATGTGCAAGTTCCTCATATGAAATGAAGAGGAGATCTGGGCTGAGAGGCCTTGGAGCTATTTTCATACACTTGGATTGACTGCCTGTGGCAGGGGCTGTAAGATTTTGCATGGGGAGGTCGAGTCATTCACAGCAGTACTGAATTCAGGCTTGTGGCTCAAAACTCTGGTGCAGAGTCACACTCGGCTTGGTTGAGCCCTCAGTCTCAGTGTGGTGCTGCTGGTACCCACACATTCCCTGGCGTATTTAGCAGGAGGGAAGAGAGCACAGAAGGGTGCTGCACTCACCTGCAGTCAGTGAGCAGCACATCGCCAGCACGCTTCTGTGTGATGCCAGGATTTAGCAAACCCTGCAGTAATGGAATGCTGAGCAGACGTATGAGTGGTTGTGTACATGGCAGCAACTGGGACATAATGGTATGGGGCACTGACAGCTTTAACACGTTTTCTTCCAGTGCACATCTCCTGAACATATCTACCCTGTTTTAATAACTGTGGAAATTATGAGGGGATCTTTAAAAGGTTTTTAACCACATTTCCCACGTACTTCCTTCATGCTTAACTGAAACCACCCTGCGAACAGCAAAACTCAACTTCAAGCAAAATTCCCTTCTCTAGGAAGGGTTTAACTTGTACCACATAACTGGGGATAAATTATAATATAATCTGACTCAAGTAATTTTTAAGCGATGTTATAATGTATTAAATTTCTAAAGCTCCTCTGTATCACTAGTATAGAAGAAGAAGGACAAGAACTAGTCTATGGCTTTACCTAGCCATAAAAGCACTTGCAGGGCAGCAGAAGGTGATGGGCAGCACCCCTGCTCGCTCAGCCCCAGAAGCAGTTGCGGGATGAAGGGGAGGTAATTCCAACCTTTGTGCCATGACACCACCCAGTGAGTGGCACCTCACCAATCTCAACTACCAAGGCAGTGGCGCTTTCCTGGTCCTCCTGGGTGAATGCCAGTGTTTGTGTAAACAAGACTGGTTCACCTGAAGCACAATAATCATAGAAGTGTGTTGGTTGGAAGAGACCTTTAAGATTGTCAAGTCAAACCGTTTACCTAGCACTGCCAAGTCCACCACTAAACTGTGTCCTTAGGCACTACATCTACACGTCTTTTAAATACCTCCAGGGATGGTGACTCAACCACTTTCCTGAGCAGCCTGTTCCACTGCTTGATGACACCTTCAGTGAAGAAATTTTTCCTAACATCCATCCTAAACCTCCCCTGGTGCAACTTGAGGCCCTTTCCTCTTGTCCTGTCGCTTGTTATTTGGGAGAAGGAGACTGATCCCCAGCTTGCTACAGCCTCCTCTCAGGTAGTTGTAGAGTGATAAGGTCTTCCCTCCTTTTCTCCAGGCTAAACAACCCCAGTTCCCTCAGCTGCTCCTTGTTAGACTTGTTCTCCAGACTCCTCACCAGCTTCATTGCCCTCCTCTGGATGTGCTCAAGAATCTCAGTGTCTTTCTTGTAGTGAGGGACCCAAAACTGAACACAGTACTTGAGGTGTAGCCTCACCAGTGCTGAGTACAGAGGTACAATTGCTTCCCTAGTCCTGCTGGCTACACTATTTCTAGTACAAGCCGTGATGCTATTGGCCTTCTTGGCCACCTGGGCACACTGCTGGCCTGCATTTATCTGGCTTTCCAGCCACTCTTCCCCAAGTCTGTAGTGCTGCATGGGATTGTTGTGACCCAAATGCAGGACCTGGCACTTGGCCTTGTTGAACCTCGTACCTGTTGGCCTCGGCCCATCGAGCCAGCCTGTCCAGATCCCTCTGTAGAGCTTTCCTACCCTCGAGCAGGTTGATGCTCTCGCCCAACTTGGTGTTGTCTGTGAACTTACTGAGGGTGCACTCAATCCCCTTATCCAGATTGTGGATAATAATAATAATAATATTGTACATTTCAGAACAGATACAGGTAAGCTTATGACTTCAAGCTTGACTGCAGCATGTGCTGCAGATTTGAACTGGCAGTCACATGCTTAGGAACGGGTGTGTGTGTTCTGCTTGATGCAGTCTCCTGAGTTTTTGCCTGGACAGTTTTTAGGCAGAAATAGGGAAGATCTGTGCACGGTTTTGTATATTGGATAGTGTGGGTAATTGCAGCCTTGCTGCTGGGTCCAAGAGTGTGTATGTCCCTGGCTCAGCTAGCACTAGCCTATTGTCATATTCTTAAAACCAAAGATTATGAACAACTGTAACTGTCTGTATTCTTCTGTTCCCTAGTCAGCTTTCAGATTCTGAAATAACTTGCATAACTTATAAGAACTTTTTCACTAGCTCAGTGTATAGTGCTCCTTTCTGGTTGGGATTGTGGGAAAAGGACAAGGTATTGCTCCTCTGGGAAAAAGGAAACGTGTCTGGAGTCTTCCATAGAGTAAGAATTTCTGGCTTCTTCCTGGGTATATTTTACATAAATAAAAAAACATTTATCTGAAAAATCCGAACCTTATTGCTTACAGAAGACTATGTGCACCTTTAATAATAGTGAGGGGGTGCCCCCAGCTAGAAGAGTTTTTAAACAGCAGTTGCCACCCTTGGTCTGGCAGTGACAGTAGCTTCAGTTAGATGTAATGATTGACCTCGTGTTGTGTTTCTGGGCTGTTGCAACATGAAGTAAAAAGATAACTGCCTAAAACCTCTGCTGAGGTTTGTTGGCCTCAGGTGCCATCTGGGATGTGTGTTTCCTGCTGTGCTATGTATGGTGACGGTACATAAATAGAAAAGCTGTTCCTGGGGACAAATTGCCTTTTTGTTGGTGTGGTTCACCTGGCAGTTTGTAGCAATTCTCTTGGCTTCTTCAGCAATGTTGCTGCAGTAGCTTCTGATGTTACATGGATCTTGTGTTGTGGACAAATAGAGGTTGTGAGCTTGATAAACTGCCATTTTTTTTATTGTCAGTCCACTTGACCTTGCAGTGAACTTGAGACGTTCAGTGCTGACTTCCTTAAGTTTTTGAAGCTCTTCTGTGTTTCATGAAGTGCGCCATTCATCATCTTCATCTCTTGGGTTAGGAGAATAAATAAGATCAAGCAATTAGTATCAGAGGGTGCATCTATCGCACTTCATAAGAACTTGTCGCCCTTGGGGTGTCTGCGATGCTTGATGTCAGAGAGTGATAGAGTGGCCAGCCAGGTCCCCGGGCCTTATCCCAAAACTGGGAGGAAAAATAGCTGCGTTCTTACATACTCTTAGGTTGTCTTCATGTTTGTTTGTGGTGATTAGCGGCTGATCTGAAGGTAAAACTTGCAGCATCTTAGTTGACAACTTAGCGTGTTAACCCACGCTACAAGTTGATGCAAGCCTTTGGGCTGTCTTGTTCCGCCGCAGCCCGCTCATCCCTGTTGATGTGTAGCTCAAACTGACAAACAGCCCATCAGGGTGCTCACGTTTCTGAGTGTTATGTGCTGGATCTGGCTGGATCCAGTGCCAGATTTGGAAGGGCGGTGGAGGAATTTGTTTTACTGTGGTTGCTGGCAGTCATTTTTCACCCCCCTCCTGAAGTACAGCAGCTGTTTGCCAGATGCGTGCAGTGTCGGCATGCTCACACATGCAAAACAGGTAGACAGGGTTACCAACCCTCTGTTCCCGACATGTAGCAATTGATCTGGATCTCCAAACCCGCCACACCACCCTTGGTCCTTGAATTGAGAGAGAAGTGACAAGTTCATGCCATACTGCCCTTTTTGACTCTATATGGAAACATGATAGGTCAGGACGTACATCTGGCTCTGATGGAGGTGGTTAGTTGTCAGACTGTAAGCTTGCTTTCTCATTGTGCATGTTCAGATACAGGGGAGTCTGCACAGATTAAATCCACATAAAGCTGTGGTTGCTCTAGGCCAGTTAACTCATCAGCACAGAGTCCTGCAGACCTCAGTCTCAGAAGCGTCTGAGTATAACAGAGGACGTGTATGCTGGAGTTGCAAATTGTAACTCCACTTAATCATTTGCCAGGCAAAAGCCTCCCTAAAACCTTGCCCTCAATATAAACATTGCATGTTTTCCATTTTAAAGGGTATTAAAAAGATCAAGATACGGAGACAGATGATACAATCACAGAAAGTCTTTCTCCAGCAAGTGATCATAAAAATGCTTTGTGTCATGATAATGCCTGTGTATTGTGCAGAAATTCCAGTTCCTTAGACAGAAATGTGCCAAATGCTTAATTTTCTTTTTGCTTTCCTTGTCTTTCAACAGATTCAGATATCTGTCTCTGGAAATGTAAAGCTAACAGTTTGACTGGGCTGATGAGTTTGGTTGCTGCATCTTGAACATTTAATTTTTCCTTATGCTCTGGCGTCTGTTATTCTTTAGCACAATCACACTGAATATCAATTAGGAGGCGGGAAGATAATTGTGGAAAACTTGGGTGGGGGGGATGAGGTGCTGAGTGGTATTTTGGCCGTTTTGAGTGGGGATGCATGTTTGCTTTGAATTCTTTCTGAACTTTGAAAACTCTTCAGTATTAAACTGCACGTGTTCTGCAGTGAGAAGAGATTTTGAGATCCCCATGATTTGCATTGCTTTCTCCAAAATCACAATAAATGGACTCTTCCGCAGGCAGGAAGACAGGACGAGTGGTCAGTGCCAAAGTTTTTTAGCAGATGGTGCTTGAGTAGCGAACATCATCATCATTTCAAGTGTAAGGCACATAATGGATGTCTACGGGCCTGGCAAATGAGACCCCCGGTGTTACTCACATGTTTCTGTCTCCCATCCTGCGAGATGCTGCCATCTGTCAAGATACCGAGCCAGGCCTCAAAGAAATAAATAAATAAATCCATTTCCCCTTCTTTCCAAAGCTCTTGCCATCTCCTGGGTTCAGCAAAAGCTCTGTGTGTATATGTATGTGGGCATATGTATATAATATATGCGACAGAGGGGAAAATATAGATGCAAATATAAGAAGTGCACCGTTGGGTTCTGTAACTTGGGACAGACAATGCTAATGCATGGTGAACATTTTCAGGAAAATACTGTGGACTTTTGTAAGTGCATAGTACCCCAAGTGGAGACAGTAATGGCTCTTGTCATTAATTAATCTCCTCTTTCTCTGTCTTTCGGCAGAGTGTGACAAGCTGCGGCGGGATGGCTACCGAAGCTCGCAGTATTACTCTCAGGGTCCCACCTTCTCCTCGTCCTCCAGCCCAATCTCTGGAAGTTACCAGGATGATTATGAAGAAATTGAACAAAAGGTAATGGTGGGGGGGAAAGTCCTGGGAAGAATACATGCTTAGTGCAGTTTGATTGCCTGCCATAACATTGTTCAAATAAGGTAGGATTTTTAGAAGATTGTAAAGATGCTTATTCCTTTGAATTACAGTGAAATTAGGTCATCTGACTTCTGCAGTCTCTTAAAAATCCCAGTTCTACCCATGCATTTATATGAAGTTCCCACTGGCACAATAAAGGTGTGAAAGCGGAGAGGAGTTTGGTGATGTTCTGGGGGGAAGACCCCAGCAAGGGTAGCTGTTTTGAATCTGTTAAGAGTTGACATTCAAGTAGCAGGAAGTGCTATTAACTGGCCATCAGTGTACGGGCATTGTAACTGTGACATGTGCGCACTTTGAATTGCTAATGCAGGCAGTTATGCAGTTTCATTAGGTAAAGGCTTTGTCCTAATGCATCACAACTGTTTGCAGTGAAGGCATCCAGAAGAATGAAAGATTGCCCATTAAGTTGGGTTTATTAGCTTTCTTTCAGTTTGCTTCATGGTTTTCGTGTTTATATGCCCACATCTCAACTCTGTATATGCTTATCTTAGAATCCAGAAATGAATTAAGCAAATGAATACAGAAAGAGAAGGGACAGTTGGGCAAAAATCCTAAGAACGTTTTCAAGACATATACATACATACATTAATTTATATATGCTTCCAGTTACAGAACTAGTAAATTGCATTAGTGTTCTAAAGAAGAAAAGAAGTTTTGCTACCCTGTCGTTACCTTACCTTGTTGTGCCCGTGGGCTCTGAAAGAGCTGGTGGGAAAGGACACCCTTGATGCTGGGGGAAAGGACATTACTGTTGGGATGGAAAGCAAGATGCACGGAAGCCTAGCTCTCCAAACCTGAAATGCTGGAGCTCCTGGGATTTTCAAGATAGATGATTCTAGAATACTTTGCCACGAACTCTTGCTCAGAGAGTGGGAGGATATGCTTGATTGTAACAGTTTAATTTCTTTGACTTGTTACTAAACTATATGTGCCTCTGTAGGATAGACCATATAACTCTGTCTTTACAAAGTGTGCAAATCCTGGGAACTCACTTTAAAGGGTACAGTCTTCAGTTCTGTCCTCCATGGTTTGTAATCACATAAAAAAAGGTGACGTGGAATATGTAGAGTCTCTCATCCAGGTGGTGATTGCATTATATCTGTTAGAGCATCTTGTTTAGCTGTGTGTGGTATGTACTGGCAGTGAGCAGAGAATGTAAAGCACTTTCATACCATGGAATGCATTATAATGATAATTTGCAAAACTTCAGTGACATCAGTGGAATTATGGTTTCCACTGGGGAAAGTCTTGACACATTGTTGCTATTAATGTGCTGCATATATATGTATGCATATATTTTATCAACTGGTCTTAGCCAATGCTGTGCAGCATGTGACCATCTCCACATGTAAAACTAATATAACACTTAAAAAATATAAATACACTCTTTTTAACAATTTGAATGAGAGTGTATGAGCATGGATGAGGCCTGTTAGATGCTAAGAGCTGCCATACTTATCTTGGATGAGGGTTTTTTGGACTGTTAACATAAGGTATTACTAACAATTTCTGTACATGCTGAAAAAAATTAACACAACTAATTATGCTTCAAGGATAGGATAGTGCTTCCATTTCAAATTGGAATAGTTTCCTTTAAATATTTTTAGCTGAAAGGATGATTCAGAGCTGTGGAGAAAGTTGCCAAATTGCCAGTCTTGGATGTTACTGATTCTCTCAGAACCTTAACCTTAACCCTGCCACACTTCTTTGAAGCTCAGAAAGACATTGATCCCTTGTAAAAGGTAGCATGATTCTCCCTTGATGTTGTACAACTCGATGTTTAATGGTTTCCTTTGACCAGTATCTTTTTTTAATTGGCTTTTTTTGTAATGGCCTAAAATTTTCCTCTTTTTTTAAATGAACACTTACCAAAACAGTTCTCTCAACTTGAATTATAATCTCACTGGTAAAACGCCAAGTAATTCTAATAAGTCTTATGCCTTGAGCGAGTCATATTTCAGCTGTCAGAAGAGATCTTCAGTGACAGTGTGGAACTGGGGTCACCAAATTCCCGTGATTCAAAATGTGAACTCCTCACCACTAGATGAAAGCTTTGTAGCTTTGTTGTCTATTCAAAGCAAAAAAGCCAACATTTAAATTCTGTACATGCAGTACTTAATTCGAGAAATTCGAGAACAGCAGAATAATGATGGATGGATGAATAGCTATTTACTGTTCGTAAATTTGCTTCTAAGTAGACATAATTGCCAACCTGCAGAAAAACTATGTTTTGCTGCATGGTGATTTCACAAAGGAAACCATCCTTCCCTACTCTTTTTAATCTGCTTAAAAAAAATATGTAGCCAGATATTCTGCTTGTCTGACTTTGCTGAAGACATAATATGAAACCATGGCTAGGTGATGCAAGAGGAGACCTTGATCCACAAACATTCTCATGTTTTGTGGAGGTGGGTGTCTGTCAGCAGAGGGTAACACTCGTACTGCAAAGCACATGGTTCACTATGAGTCTTAGAAAATGTCTAAGATAAGCAGGACATTTGCTGTTTCGAAGGAAAACCATTAGGGATAAGCGGGCGAGTTAGCCCAACTGAAAACCAAGCAAACAAAATTCGAAAACATATAAACCTGCAGTCTCTGACTGATATAAAATGAGGTTCTTGGACCTGCCCTTTTACTCTTAAGTTGACTCTTACAAGTTACATTAATGGAGCACGGACCAAGCTCCACTGCAGTGTATTTCTGCTGATCCTAATTGAGTTTGCTGGAGATTAAATTGGTTTATGTGGATTTTACATCTCAGAACTGTGACCAGGGTCTGTCTTTCTCATCTGTTACATACCACTGTTGGTGATGTGACTTGGGAGCTGTTCCTGTCCTTCACTATTGGTCTGTTTTCCGAGTGTCAAAGACGTCTTGAGATGTTGCTTTCAAACTCTGATTTCCCTTATGTTCTGAAATGTATACATTGTGTATATTAAATGTATTTGTCTTCTGTGTGGTTTTTTTCTCATTCTTTTTTCTTTCCCTTTTTATTACTCATTCTCTTTGTTTCTTTTTGTCTCGGTCAACAGTCTAGTCTGTTAGACTGCATCTCTCAGTCTTGCATTAACGCCTGCTGTAACTTGGTTCCCTGGAGCAACAAGGTACCTTGCCCATGAGTGGGACCATCCAGCTGCTGTATCTGCAGCTTGATGTTACTTGTAGCATTTAGCATATATGTAATGTTATTCTGCTCTTAGGCTTCAGTCATTACCGGCTTCTGTTTTCTGTTAAAAAAAAAATAAAAGTAAAAAAAATGAACTGCTCAGTGGAAGAATGCCATGCCAGGTTTGTTTCCTTTATTTTTCCTCATTACTTCTTTTTGTCTGCAGTCCAATACCCTGTATTTACTTGGTTCACTGAAATTTTTTAATTCTTTTTTGCTTATTATCGTTTGCATCCTTTGAAACCCCTCCTCCAGTGAACACTGTGTTTTATTTATTTGGCTTCATTGGTTTTTAATTAGCCAAAGAAAAACTTTACTAATTTGGAATAATGTATTTTTTTAAAATGATAAATGGGAGCTACTTGCTCCCAGGCATGCACTATATCATGTCTTTATTCCATCTATGAAAATGTTTGTATGCCAAAAACTCATGGTATTTTTCCCCAGGTCCTGTCATTTGGTTTCTGAACTTTACCTTGGTACAGTCCGTTAAGCTTCAGTATGTTTTTGCTGCTATACTCAGCCAAACTGTTAGTAGTCTCTTGAATATTTGCAACAGACTGTTTAGTAACTTAAGTGAAAACAAATGCATTAACTGTATTGGCTTGAGGGACTTGAGGAGGTCTAATCCAAAATTTTGCTTGGTGTTAGGAGAGGCTAAAGCAGTTGGGCACTCCAGCTTGGAGGTGGGAATGCCTGAGAGCGCTGAGGCATGGGCTCTGGCAGAACTAGAGATAATTCTAGGTGGTGGTGCCCTCAGCTGGCCTCCCTGCCCCTCTGCTGCAATTGCAAGGGTGTGCTCTTGTAATCAGCACATGTATTTTATACTGCTTCACGTTTTTTGAAAATACTTCTCAATTTACTGAGTTGAAACAGCAGGTCAAAGCTTAAAATGCCAAAGCATAAGGGAGGGAATATCGGAACTCTTAGAACAAACGAAAGAGGGTAATTCTTCACTCACCACATACTTACATCGTGCAATTGCTGCAAGAATTGTGGATGTTGAAAGTTTACATGGGTTCAGAAAGCAACTGGGTAAATTCTTGCATGAGGGAGGACTCCATCCAATGCTGAGAGAATATTCAGGGGAAGGTATCCACTGTATGCATCCTCTGATTTAATTTCACCTGTATATCATTGATTGGCCATTATCATAAGGCAGATGCTAGGTAGAGTTTTAGAGCTCTTATGTTTTCAATCCCATTGCAACAGAGGAAGAATAAAGGAACATTTCTGCAGTGCTAGTTAAGGTGATAACTTCCGTGATGGTCAGTATTTTCTGCTGACAAAAAAAATCCCTCCCTTACTGAGACAGTGAAGGCTATAAAGTGAAGAATTTAGTGGAATAGCAAAGTTGGGTAGTGCAACTGAATATCTGTGTTTAGAAGTAATAAAAGGGATTATTCTATGAAAATTGAGGAGACTATACTGGGGGACCTTGGTCTGGAGGACACCAAATAGAGCAAGACATGACTAATTCAACTTAAATGTAAATTCATGTAAATTTACAATGCAGCAGTGTTCTATAACACACTGTGAAACCTCATGGGTTGAAGCAGGCACATAAAGTGACATTCTTGATTGGACAAGAAAGGGGAATTTCAAGGTTTGGGGGGGTGGGTTTTTCTTCCCTGTTACTATTTGTCTTGATTCCTTTGCATTGCGTAAAAGGGCACTTGAAGCCATCAATCCTAGTAAAAGGCTAGAGAAGAAATAGGATGTTGGCAGATAGTAATAGACTGCTGAATTGGTATGGCTCCTGTCCGCAATGCTGATTTTTTTTTTCCCCTCAATTTTGCATCTCTGAGAAATTACAATTTTAGAAGTGATTGCAGTAAACAGTGAGGTAAAAGACATAACTAGAAGTTTGAAGTTCCTTTGCTGAAAGCTGAAATTTGTATGGATTGAATTTTCCTCCTGGAGGTCCTATCTTTTTTCAAACAGTGTAGTATAAACCCCCGGAATATAAAAAGATATTTAGGCAGAGCGTGCTGTGAGATACACAACGTATACTCATCGTCTCTCGTCATCTGAGACCTCTCGAATACCATGAATGTGCTGAGATAGTGAAACCCTTTTGTTCTATCTCAGCGGCAGAGTAGGCTGGGGGACAGTACATTAACAAGGCAACAGCAAGGTTCTGGCTTACTGAGCCATATAGCTTATCTATATTGTATTTATAGGCCATTTCTCTCCTTCTCATTTCAACTCCCATTTGAAAGTTCATGCTTTTTCCCCTCTAATGGGTGTTCATGCAAACACTGCAAGGTGCAAGGCTTTTGCTTTCACATCCCATCCTACTTTCCCTCTTCTCTGGTCCATTAAAAAGGACAAATTCCAAAAAATTTTCCTGAGGAGATCAGGAAACATACCGTTGCACAGAAATTTGGCCATTTAAGTCTAGCAATAAAGTTGTTATGAATCAGAGATGCTTTAAAAATGGGACAGGTGCTTTCTATTCTGTTATGACCATAGTGTTTGTGATCAGCTTTGCTAAGCAGATGCATAATCTCAAAGTACTGCCTAGTTCAGTTCTCTTCTGATGTAACAGACCCTAATTGAGAAGGCTTTCCTGTTATACAGCAGCAATTCACTGCGTCTTCCAGCAAGCTTCTGTGTTGTAAATTTAGGAGTGTTTGCTAAAAATACGTAAATCCCTATTTTCATCCTGATAATAGAGCTAAATAATTTCTGTGTGAAGAAAGCTGAAAGATGAGCTGCTGTTTTCCTCTATGTGCAATAAAGCTGTGTATGGCTTTGTCATGCCTGTTAGAAGTATCTTCACATCACAGAACCAAGTAAATATACCACTGTCACTGTGAGTACTTTGAAAGAAAGACTATCAGTAGAGACTCTCATGCTTATCCAGGAACCCTGGGAAGTGTACCTACAGATGAAACGTGAGCATTTCTTCCTACACCCAAAACCGCCTGCAACTCTTTTACTGCATTATTTTGTAGAAGTACACACCAATGCCCTATGGCAGAAAATCATTCTCACTGACAAAGTGCTTTGACTTCACCTGCACAATTGGGTTTTCAATTGCTTTTCATTCATTACATGCTCACTGAGCTGATTCATTTCTGTCCATCTTCCTCCATCTGTCTCCAATTTCCTCAGCTTTTAATTCTGCAAAATTTGTGATGGGTGCTCCGTATTAATTTTTTTTTTTTGATAACTAGGCTTCCCTTGTGGTAGATGCTTCAGTTCTTCAGGTTTTCTACGTGTTTATATACTGTAACGGAAAAAAGGTTCTGCTTGGTTTGGGTAATTTCCTTGAAAAGGAATGGTGGCTTTGTAGCCAGTATCTGCCACTTGACATATTGGAGTAGCCCCTGGTGGCTGCTGTATGACAGCTGAGACCTGGCACTGCACTACAGTCTGAATGTGACAGATATTGATGCTGACAGTATCAACCAAGCAGAGTACCCAAAGGTCGCTGGAGCTCATCCTCACCCCACACAAACTGCAAAACCGGGCTTGAAACATCTCCCTGGGTACCCCTATTCAGGCAGGACAAAAGCTCTTTCCAGAAGGAAGAAAGCAATATTTCTCTGCCTCAGCCCCCAACTGCTCCGTTAAGCGCACCCTCTGCCAGTGCCATGTTCCTTACAACACATTCTTTCTCTCAGCTGTTATTAAACCAAACTGGGGGGACGCATGGCCTGGAGGCAGCTTTCCTTTCCACAATGGCATTTCTCTCCTAGATTGCCTAAGTTAGCGAAGGTTTTTCTAAATTTGAGCAGTCTGAGGTGGGAAAGCCTTTGTGTTTGTGTGTAGGTACATATACATATGTGTGCCTGCATTCTATGTGTGTATAAACAGTGTATGTACACTCATAAAAAGATAAGCATTCACATTCTATTTTTATAGAAGTGGTTTTAGAGCCTTTTAGAGACAATGAGGGCCTGAAAAAAAATACTGGTGTCTTCCAAGAAGCTTCTGTTGAAAGAATTGCTGGGGCTTTCACAGGGCTGAGCCCTTTCCTACAGAGCAGCGTCTATCCCATCCACAGCCTCCCTCGTAAAGAAATGTAAGACTGACAAGAAATGGGTTATTTCTTCAAAGAAAAGCTCCCACATTTCAAAGTGTGGTTCCAAACCACATGATGATATTAGTAATAATTTCATTGCCTGGAATTTTTTTTATTATTACCTGAAGAGATTTTAGTTTTCTATTCTTTTACTTTTTGCCTGGAAGTTGCTTTTATTTTTATTTTTTATTAAATAAATTCTTGAGCCCTCTCTGAAAGGATGTGGAGTCGAAGCATAATAGAATAAATAAATGGCTATTTATTTATAAACAGTGGGAACTCCTCATGGTAACAGGAAGAAAATTAAAATCAGAAATGATAAACGGTGGTTGCAGCACAGTGTCTGGGCATGTCTTTTGTGTAGCGCTCAGCCTCAAGAGAAAACAGATCGCTTAGACTGAAAACCCATACTAAAAAAAAAAAAAAATAATAAATCCATCTGTTAGAAATAGCTGCGCTGTTTCTTTCCATGCCTGCGTACAGCAGCGAGCGAGCAACTACCAGGAGAGGCAGTGATCCAGTACTGACAGCTCTATTTTGGGTAGTAGTCTGCTCTCCAAAGGAAGAAAGGAATAAAGTAAAGGTGGGAAGGACTGTGACTCTGGTCTGGTGGCAGAGAGGGAGGTCTGTTGTGCTGAGCAGCCCCAGCAAACACCCCTGAAGCAGAGTCGGGAGGCTGCAGAGAGATCTCTGCTGGCGCTGCAGCCTCTATGCAACTCTTCTTACATGGTTTTCTTCTCTTTTTGGTTTTGCCTGGGGGCAGGAGGGAGGCGGAGGTTGGTTTTCCTCCAGGCCTTCCTTCCTCTCCTGCTTCTGGGATTCCCTGGGGTGCCTTGCTGGCACGGGCCAGGAGGAGAGAAGGCTGCTTCTCCCAGGTTTGCCTGGAGTTTGTGACCACCTGCTAGAAGCCCCAGTGATGTCTTCTGCGTGCCCTGAACCTGCCTGTCCTTGGGGTTTGCTATGGACTAGTACTGTCCCATCAGTAAATAGCTACATTATGGCTTTCTCTGCTGTTACTGGCATCCAAGTGAGGACGCGGTAATGAACACAGATTTGCTTCCTGAAAGCAAAGGGCATTTTTGGCATTATAACTTTGTCTGGTGGAAGGACTTGCACAAGCTGCTGCAGCCTCTTTTTCTGGTGCGGAAATTTTTTTGTTTCATTGGGTTTTGTTTTTTTTTTTTAAGCAAAGCACCCATCATGGAGGTGAAATCTGACACTCGGAAAAAGGATGACTTTAAAAATTACCATTCCATGGCTACTAATATTGTTTATTACTTCATCCCTGAAAAAAGAGCAAAACGAACCCCTCCACTGTGGCATGAGTTTCTCCAAGGCCAAAACAGTTAATTTGCTGCCTCACTAATCCGTGGCTGATGATTTTGTAGCGTGCGTTGGCTGGTTCTTTTACTGAGCTCTCCCAAAGTCTCTCTATTCATAACAGGCTTCTTGCTGAGACCTTACGCATCCTTACAACCTAGTACAGCTAGAACAAAGCAGTGCTCAAATCTCATTTTCCTAATAGGGCACTGGGAGGGGTTAATCACTCCAGTGACAATGTCGGTGTGTAAGATAATTAGTTACTGCACTTTGCTCTACTCAAGACTACTCTTTTCTCTCCCGTTGGTATCTGTTCCTTAGACTGATCAGCTGTCTCAGATAAACGCAAACCACTTGTTTTGTTGTGGGTTGTTTGTTTGTTTGTGTGTTTTTAAATCACTCTTTTTGTAGGTCAAACTGCTATTTGTGAGAGTGCATTTTGCTCCAATCATACTGAAAGCAGCAGCAATACCTTAGTAATACCGTAGTCCTATGTTTGGGGTTTTTTTTTGTAGTAAACTTACATTGTTGCATGTATTTCTGTTTGTAGTGTCCCGTCTCTTCCCCCGAAGAAGAAAAGCTTATTACTATCAAAAGGCCTAAAACTCCAGTTTCAAATGAGTTATCAGATATCAACACCCAAACCAACTGGACTAAGTCACTCCCGCTGCCAACGCCAGAAGAGAAAATGCGACAACAAGCACAGGCAGTCCAAACAGATGTGGTTCCTATTAATGTGACTGGTAGGCTTTTAATTTCAGTAATTACATTACACTGATGAGGGAGGGAAGGGATAAAAGGGGATCCATACAGTTGGATAGTATTTTGACACTCATATGTTTGATGCATGAATTTAAAATTACTTATTGCACCTTTCTGTGAAAAGTGTTTTGTGTTTAATAGTTAATCTCCGAACTTAATGAGAAAACCTCAAAATCCCTTTAAATGATTGTTAATGAAGATAGTCTACACAACATGGGCTTGAAACGGCATTAGATATTCATGAACTATAGGAAGAGGATTGCTAAGTAGCAGTGTTTTGCTGTGGACTGCACTGGAGATATGTAACGGAAAACCGTGTTTTATGCAATGCTAATGATATTTCAGGATTTTTTTCTAGGAATTTTATGTAAGGAAGGTTATCAAGGACTTCTGTATTCCAACGACTAAATGTTACAAAGTTCAATAACAAGAACCATAGGGTCTTATTTTTATCAGCAACAAGAGGTTTAGGTGGCAGGGAGGGCATGGGAACAACAGCAGAAGTTAATGGGACTATGTCTTTGAGCAAGATTTTGGTAAGACACTCCACTTATGTGACAATAGTCCACATTTTCTTGTTGTGAACTGTGTATTAATTCTTCATCTTGAAAATGCTCTTTCGTTTCACAGTTGCAGAACTCCCACTCTGTGGAAGTTAAATTCTGTTAAAGCCTAATGCTGAATAGATACTTTATTGTGTGTAAATAGAATTTCTGTGAAAGGCTGAATTATCACTTCAATTTTAATACTCCCTCTTTTTCTGCACAGTATCAAGATTGTCTATTATTAGTTAATTCAAATAACTGACCGTTTGCCTGCCAAAACCAGGATGATATTCAATATCCAATTTATTTCAAATGCCATATGGCACGCTCTGGCTCCACGCTCCCTCTTACAATCAATAGCTTGCAATGCAATAATTGTGTTACCTATGGTTTTTTAAGCTAGTATTTTAAATAGTATTATTTAATATTATTTAAATATTTAAATAGTTAGGAGCAGTACTTCTGTGACAAACATCAGAGAGCTCTGAGAAAGCAACAAGAAATGTTTCCTTAAATAAACAGCAGAAAATATTTTAAATAAATAGCATGAACACAACAGAAAATTACAAACACCCCACTTCTGGAAAACTAATAGAAGGAAAATAAATGCAATGCTGAAATGTTACTAGGCCAGTTGGCATTATCTAGGGAATATAGGATACAGATGCAGAAGGCCGAGTTATGGAAACAACAGATAATCTGACATAATTGATAAGCTTGAGCAGGGCTTAGATAATGCAACAGCAGGAACAGGGTATACTTACAGAAAAAGTAATCTGCTGTTCAATGTAATGACCCTGTGTACTGAAAATATACGGAGGAAGTAAACAAATGGGTAAAAAAAATGAGGTAAAAGAGATCAAATAACCCGCATAGATTTAATTCAGTATCACTGGGAACATTACCGTGTTTGGATAAATTACACTTGGGACTTCAACTGGCTTAATTTGGCTGGAGTAGCAAACCCCGTATTCCCTGAATAGTTTGGTTCGTACTCGGCAAACTCATCGGTTCTCAACTTTTCTGATAAAAATTGTGCAGGTGCATATTACACCTCACCTTTCTGGAGTGTGCTGTTGAGCATTTGTTTCCTTACAAACACTGTAATAGGAAGGGATAGAAAGGGAGGGCACTAAAGGAAGGCTTTGCAGTTGCAGTGTGTAGACTGGTCTCTGGGATCCACTGTTTCCTTTCCCTTGGAATAATTATATTGCTACTGTGCAACAAGGCAAGCGACAGTAACAGACTACGATCCACACACTACACACAAAAAAAGCTGCTGTCCTTGTTCCTCTTTAAAAAGTCACAATCTGCTCCCCTCCTCTGCCCTCCCACACGTCGAATAGTTTTATTTTGTGAAGATCCTTATGTTACTGCACGAGGCAGGAAAAAAGAGACCAAAAATTCGGTGCCGTTTGTTCCACATGCCGTGGAACAAACTGTCTCTGGGTTTTGTTTTGATTTGGCTTTTTCCTTCGCTTGCTCTTTTTCTCACTCTCCCAGAAGAGAGGTCAAAAAACTTCCATTTATTACTCCTGGCATGAAATAAAAGGTTAACCTCCGAAGAGGCTGCTGGCAATTGACAGCATTTTCAGCAGTGCACTAGTAATGATTCTGCTACAATGGCCTCTCACGTGGCTGTGCAACAAATGCTCCGCGAGTTCAGCTTTCGGGGCTCTTCGGTGAGCAGATTGCAACTAATACAGTAGCAGTAAAAGTCTGTTGGATAGCCTAAAGGTGCAGGGGCATTGCATTAGGCTGACAAGCTGCTGACTAGGCACCCAGATTTGGAAGCAGTTTCACTCTTTGGGAGTGCCTGGGCTGAGCTTATTCTGGCCTGGAAGGGGTTGGGCTGAATTTTCAGTGGTGGCCAGTCTTTGCTTTTACATATCCTGTGGGTTAAAAGATGTATAACGGTGTCTGCTGTTGTGGGTTTTCTAGAACTAACTTTCTTTCCAGATGGAGGAGTCTGGTGGTGGTGGAGGTGATCAGCTCCAGGCTGGATCCTGCAAAACATTTATGCATTTGCTTGAGTCCAGCTTGACTGACTGTAGTGAGATTTAAGCACATACTTAAATATTTTCGGTGAATCCAAGAAAACTAAGTGAACTGTATGAGGGACAACTGAATAAACTGTATGAGGGATGCTTAGATGATTTGTTACAAACCTGTAATAGAAGGAGAAAAGTATCCTTAAAGCTGCAAAATATTTTTATTGTTAACATCAATATTTCCTAAAGAAAAGGTGATAAAGAGGAAAGGAAAAAAGACTGAGATTCTGATTTTGCTTGTTGGAATTTATTGAAGCTGCTACTTTGAAATTCTACAAATTCGCAGAGTGGCTTTCAAAAAGCCTTTGTGTATCAAAAGCCATTGAAGATGGATTGGTTGAGTTAGCTCTTGAGTAGTTCAGGGGAAGAAGTTACTGCAAATCAGCTGACACAGTAACATTTCCCCATGGTCATCCTGTTTGTGCTGTCTGAGGCTTCATGTAAAAGACTCTGTCCTTGTTTGCAACTTCTACATACCATTTCCATTTTATTCCAGGGCGTTCAAAGCTGTATTTTAATGTCCTTGCAACTCACCATCTCAGGCATAATTGTTTGCCTTTGAATAGATAAGGATATGTTCAGAGATGGAAAAGGTTCTCCTTCAAATTCTTCAGATTTGTTACAATGTGGCTAGAATTATTGTTATCCTGCCTGGCAGAATTATCTAATGGTCCTGATCCTGACCCCGTAAGGGTCCTAATGTCGTAATAGTGATAATGCCCCAGACAGTGGATAGTCTGTCTCAATATTTTAGGACTTCTACTAAGCCTGTGAGATCCATAGCTCTTAATTTCATACATCCCATGGGCTTCCTTCTCCCTTAATCTGCCCTGACTTCAATCAACCTGAAACTTGGATGAAACTGGCACTTCTTTGTAGCTGCAAGGATTCTGCTTAGCATGAGCACGGCTCACAGAAGCACAAGGCTCCAGTCAAACAGAGTCAGAGTCTTTGTATTTACAGTATGGTGAATTAAACTGCTGCATTTTTTCCTTGCATTTTCACAAGTCCACGTGCTATACTTTAATATATGACTGTATCTTTAACTGTTATAGAGGTAATAAGGTTTTCTACGCTATTTGCACGACACACATCATACTGATGTGTAGTCAGCCAGGGGTAATACTTATGACATATTAGTTCTATGCATTAATCACTTTTTAGGGGTAAATAATTTGGTCATCAATTTGAAAAAAATGTACAAGGCAAAAAACATATACATGTATATTCAGGTTTTTTTGGCATTTAAGTTTTAAATGGGTCGTCTAAAGGACATGTAATAGTGCTTTAAAATGCTTTAACTTCGAAAAAGGGAACTTGCGTGTAAGATGGGGGGGTGGTAGATTTTTAGAAGTGACAGGGAATTAACTCAGCTCACAATCTATAGGGCAAGTTTTATCTTGCTACTAGTAAAATGGCCAAATTATAAACCTCTAAACAAAAGTGAATTCCTTAAGAAAAGCTGCTCAATCTTAATTATAGTGTTGCTTCTGGGTCCCATTATGATACAGCACATGGTCATCATAAGGCTTTGTCTGGCAACATGCACTTACACACACATTTCTTCAGCTCTTGATTGTATATTTTTATAATAATTTACAAAGTTTCAATTTTAAGCAGCTTCCACTCTGACTGAAATATTTATGAGACCACAAGATCAGTTTGATCTCTGCGTGCTCCATAGTACTTATTTGTATTCATGTTAAAAGATCACCACCAGAAATGTGGTACACTTGACAGGTTTAGAGCAACTTGGAATGAAAAAGAAGCGTCTCGTGTGATTTAATGATGGAGCCGTGCAAAGAAGTTGTAATAGCTGTTGCCAATAGCAATGTCTGTTCCTTTATAAACCATTGTGATCTTTCATTTTCATGAGCAGATTTGCTTTTTCTGCAGCTCATTACTTTAAAAAAAAAAACCAACTACCACACACAAAAAAAACCCACAGAGGGCCAAATTCAAGCAAGGATTCTGTTCTCTTGTAGAATTAGAGCTTCTCTGAGCAGACCTGAACTGCGCTCAGAAAGTCAAAATTCCTTTTAAAACCTGCAGTAGTGTGTAATGGATATGTGCGTCTAAAGCCTTACTGTGACGATATGCTGTATCTTCCTTCAGTGTAAAGCTTCGTTGTAGGACCAAGCTAACATCATTTATTAATGCCTTTTTTTCCATTTCTACAACAAAACTAGTGGAAGAAAGTGCATGATGTCAGTGTGCTTGGAAGTAATGTTGCTTTGCTTGTTCTACCATGTATTAGGGGAGAATTTCGACCGCCAAGCCAGCATTCGGCGGTCTCTAATTTACACAGACACGGTGGTAAGACGGCCGAAGAAAGTCAAAAGGAGAAAGACTATTACAGGAATCCCTGACAACATACAAAAGGAGCTAGGTATGGCTCATCAGAACTGTATTCCATCCACTGTTCATTGTCACTGCTTATCATTACTCAACTAATACCATTACCAGTGCTCATGAAACCAATACAGTCTGATAGCCTATTACAGTTCCAAATACGCGTGTGCCTCCTTGCCACCTTGCGCATCTGGACATTAGGGTCTTTTGTTTGGTGGCTTCCATCTGCTGAAGGGAACAAGGTGTTTGGAAAATGGTGTGCCGGTACAATGGAAAACTGCAGGGATGTAAGGTTTCTGGTCTTTAATGCTTTTCTGGAGATTTGGTCCACTCCCCCAGGATGTTCACTGAAGCAAAACTGAAGTGGGCAGGAATTTTGGCTTGCAAATAATTACTCAGTGGAGTAAAACAATTCATGGATGCCTTCCCGAATCTGCCAAGAGTTGCATCAACAGTGAAAAACATGTCTATTTTCCAGTTCAGTTTAGATCTAATTGGTGAGCCCTTAAGTATCACTGTTATTTGATTCAGTGGTCAGTCCAGCCCAAACCACAACAGATTGGAAGTAATTTACATGGGCTCATTAGCTATTGCATATATTCCAAAGGAAAAACTCCTACTCGGTCACGTTTACACTACCTCAGGCTCTTTCTACACTACCTCTAACCTCTTTCACAGTTAATAGCATACATGATATTCAGAGCTGATGAAGCAGTCTGAATTTTGGCAGACCTTTCAGGCACTTTTTGCAGAACTCTTTGATTTAAGTCTGGTCATTCTTATTTATTTTTAAAACAGATATGTCAGTTTTTCCCAAATGATAATTTCACAGATAAAATTATGCTCTGCCTCCCTGTTTTTGCAGTAGAGGATGAATATCCTTTAAAATAGTCTGGCAGAACATAATTTTAGATAATTTTTACACGTGGAATCATCTCATATATTGATGATTTCAATAAGTTTTACTACCTTGCATTTTGCATCTTTTTCTTTTTTAATTATGTTTTCAATTCTTGGTTCATTGTTTAGATTTTTCAGAAAGAGAAGCAAAAATATGTAACTTGTCTGTATGGGTTTGAAATGAGCTAGAGGGCCAGGTGTAGAGAAAGCCAAGAAACAAGCAAGTATGTGAAGAGCAGTCTGTGAGTGGAACTGTGCTCCTTCAGCATCTGTAATGAAACAGTGCCCTGCCATGTGAATCCTCTGCCTCAAGAAAGAAGATTCACTTGCCCAAACCCTGTTAGGACAGATAAAGTTAGGCAGCTTCAAATTCTGTTACCTTTGGATCTCACACAATGATTTTATTTCTGACTACTGCTATGAGATTTGTCCAAAGCTGCCAGGTGTCTTTGTCCATCTCTTTCTTGTGGGATGGATGCTGGTTTTTGCGCAATATAGGGAACTCCTCCTCATAGTGTGGGTTCCCTTCCTCCCTCCCTCTTCAATGTCCATAGTGGGCCTTGCCACCTGGCAGAAGATACTTTCCAGACCTGGAGTCCTCCTGGAGATCAAAATTTGAATTTGTTGTTTCCTAAGAGAGAATTACACATTTAGCAGCCTTGCAATCAACTATAAGCAAGCTTGAGAGTTAAATAAAGTAGATTTGTTCTAACCAAATAAAGATCAAAGCTGAAAACAAAGCTACGTAAAACTTAATATTTAATTGTTCTTGACAAAAGATTCCCTTCTCTTGTTTTAGGTCTCTCTGAGACTAGTCCCTCAGATACCATGTTTACAGCTGGTTTGAGGAAAAGCAGAGAGAACCCTCATCCTCTCTCATCTCTTCAGAATGAATACTTTTTACGTTCCCTTCTTCTATTTTAAACTAAATTGCTTTGCTCTTTGTCTAGAGCTGACATGAAAGGACTTGTGCTCCTTAAAAACGTTTGTGCTGCTTAAATACAGGACATCGCTTAAACTGTTCATTTGCAGGGTTGTTAACAGTGGTCTTGGGTCTAGTGTGGTATTCTGAAAATGACACACATACCAAGGTCATAGTTTTTGACAGAGATTATCTTTGACACATGTAGGTCCTACCTCGAGGGCAGATAGCAGAGAAAAGCGGAGCAAAGCAGAATGTTTTGTTCCACACTACCATTTGTCACTTGTTGGGGTTCTCAATGCTCTTTCAGGCACGTGGATTTGACATGGGTGGCAACAGTACTTGGGTGATGTGCAGAGAATGCTTCCTGATGGCAGCATTTCCCAAACTTTGAGGTTATGTTTGTGACCACTTCAGACAGATGTAAAACATCAACCGTAGTTCACCTGGTGGAATAAACTGAGAATGCTATTGGCATCTATCTTAAAAAGAGTTATTCAGTTAATATCTTAAAAGAAGTTTGTGCCTTTTGCCAATCTGTTTGCTAAGGGTGACAGATTTTTATGGTCCTGATTTTGGTCTTTCATCTCTGTGCTGAGCACATTTCATGTTGCACTGCTTGAAGGGTTTCCTTGGCTCCTATTTTAAGTTGCGGAAATTTCACGGCTGGCAGTATCTCACAGTAGGAGCTCTTTCTGGACGGTTCGCTGGCCCACAACCGGTAGGCACGTAGGGCTTCAGCCATCTGCCCTATGGTGGAAGTTGTCTGAGGAGCTTCATGTTGCTTCCGTGGTGGTTGTATGTCGTCCAGACAGCAAAATGTATGCCAGGAAAACTCTCTTATGGCAGTATCCATCCTGTTAGCGTATTGCTTTCCATCACTAGAAACAAAGTACGCTTGAAAAGAGAACAGTTATCAGTGTCTTCATCTTATAGATGGGGAAACCAGGCATGCTGCAGTGAAGTGAGTTAACTGAAGTCACCCACCAAGCCCACTGGCAAAGCTGGGAATAAATTAAGTCTTCCCCATCCTTGTTCAATGCTCTTTCTGCCTTTTCTCCCCTGTCACTCCCCAAATATTTCTGTAGCTGTATGTTCCCTGTTTCTCTTACGCTGTCCCAAAACAAACAAAGAGTTGTTTTAAAACATTCCACAGTTCATTTGATCGGAACAAGGATCTGGACTAAACTCCAAATCAAGCAATTGCATTGTACCTATTGACATTCTCCCTGTGGTTTCAGCTGAATAAATCTCTTTGTTTCTCCCTGTGAATGGCTACAATATTTACACAAAGATTAAAATCCCTTGGTATACCAAAGTTGCTGTGCACAGGCTAAATAACCAACACGTACAGCAGATTCTTGTTACCTCTTGTTTATCCTTCAGAAGGAAGCAGAAACTTGAGAGAACCTCAAAGCTTCAACCAAGCTTGAACTATTTTCATTTCTTGCGAGAGAGCCTGGAAGAGCTTCTGCTGGGCCAAGCTGCTGGGGTTCTCCCCTGGCTCCTTTGGAACAAAAAAGACCAAACAGAAGAGAAGGCCTGTGCTGATTGCTGGCCTGAGTTCAGCAGCCGTGGTACCCTCGTAGAATTTAGCGAAATATACTGTAAGGAATCATTAACTGCACCCATGAGGCATCTGCTGAAAGTATCTTTAAACATTCCTACTTTTGAGCATAGTAATACTGCCATGTTTTCACAGGTGTCCTCCAGCGACGAACCAGTCTCTCTGAGTAGCCTGGAAACTTCCGCATAAAAAATGCTGCGTAAATAAAATGCAATGTGATAGATGGGATTCTGAGACAGAATAAGAATATGAGATAGCTACCAGTTTAGAGATGACAGTTATTTTCTGAACAGTTATTTTTTATCAGCAGGACCGTCTCACTACTATTTAGTGGTGTGACACCAAAGTAGGAGTGGAAGGCAAAGCATTCTTCTCTCTGCCAAACACAGCAATGAAAAAAATAGTTTTGCATACCTCTGAATTACCTTCATTGTCTTACAGAACATAAATATTTTATATGTACGTATTTATTTTTTTTAATGGACTCAATGTTGGATCAAAACTGCAGAAAGGGCAAGAAACTTGCAGATGATGTTTTACTTCAAGTTTCTGTGCTCTCAGTTTCTCTGCTCCGTGTTGCCATTATGCATTGCCTCTAGTTGTCTTCTTCAGGTGCTACCTTATACGCAAACCGGTATTCTCCCCTCAGCCAAGAAGATGATTCCAAAATAGAAGTTTGGTAGAGATGAGCTCTCTGGGAGAACCTGTCGCAGGCCTTTCTCATTTTTTGGCTCTTGATTGTCTTCAACTTCCTTCACATGTTCCAACTCTCCAGGTGAAATAAAGGCAGCAAAATGCCTTCACATTTCCATGGTCCCTTCTCTGTGTCAGTGCTCTAGGGTATGGTTCAGACTAACTTTCTTTTTGTGAAGGTACCGAGTTAACTTGTGTGAGTGTTTCTCCAGAGCTCTGCACTGGTGCAGCCCCAGGCACCGATGGACAGCTTCTGGTGTCCTGGACTCCCTCCCTGTCTTGCAGGAGGAGCAGGTCACAGAGCTGGGTATCTGTTCCACGACAGCTCATCTTCCAAATAAACATAACCTCACTAAAGCAGGGGAGAGGAAGTCATCTTCAAGTTTTCCACCTTTTGATTTCTTCTTCTTCTGCCAGACATTTTGCTTTTCTTTAATCACACAGAAAGTTTAATCACACGAAAGTCCTCTTTTGATTTTCAAACAACATCATCTAATTTTATACTTTGTGTTTACTTTCCTTGAATTATTTCAATACTTTTTTTTCAGCCTTAAGGTGCAATTCAGGGTCTTTACGGCACTGTGATCCCCCCCCCCCTTTTTTTTCTCTTCTTCCTAATGAAAGGATTCAGAGGATCAGAATTTCCTCAGCCGCACTGCCCATGATACAGAATGTAAAGGCAAGGATTGGGAAAGTGAAGAGCCGCCCACTGTAGGTGAGGATCAAGTGCGAGACCACCTGAGGAACCTGAAAGTGCACAAGTCCATGGGACCTGATGAGATACATCCATGGGTCCAGAGGGAACTGGCTGATGAAGTCGCTAAACCACTAGCCATCATATTTGAGAAGTTGTGGCGGTCTGGCAAGGTTCCTGCCAACTGGAAAAGGGCAAACATAACCCCTATTTTCAAAAAGTGAAAGAAGGAAGACCCGGGGAACTACAGGCCAGTCAGTCTCACCTCTGTGCCTGGCAAGATCATGGAGCAGATCCTCCTGGAAACTCTGCTGAGGCACATAGATAACAGAGAGGTGATTGGTGACAGCCAGCACAGCTTCACCAAGGGCAAGTCATGCCTGACAAATTTGCTGGCCTTCTATGAAGGGGTTACAGCGGCAGTGGACAAGGG
>NW_009647763.1:1756721-1766432 GCF_000708025.1 Charadrius vociferus | reverse complement strand
GAGGATGATCCGAGGGCTGGAGCACCTCTCCTATGAGGAGAGGCTGAGAGAGTTGGGGCCTGTTCAGCCTGGAGAAGAGAAGGCTTCAGGGAGATCTTATTGCGGCCTTCCAGTACCTAAAGGGGGCCTACAGGAGAGCTGGGAAAGGACTTTTTACTAGGGCATGTAGTGACAGGACAAGGGGGAATGGCTATAAACTGGAAGAGGGCAGGTTTAGATTAAACATTAGGAAGAAGTTTTTCACTTTGAGGGTTGTAAGGCACTGGAACAGGTTGCCCAGAGAGGTTGTTGAGGCCCCATCCCTGGAGGTGTTCAAGGCCAGGCTGGATGTGGCCTTGGGCAACCTGGTCTAGTGGGAGGTGTCCCTACCTGTGGCAGGGGGGTTGGAACTCGATGATCTTCAAGGTCCTTTGCAACCTAAACCATTCTATGATTCTATGATATGCTTTTCTTCAGCTTATTTCCCTGTCTCCCGTTTTCAGAAACTCACAATGAGTTGTCACCTGTAAGACCTTCTGTCAGTCATCAGGATGGATATGACTGACACCTGAATGGTCAGTCCTTCATGTGCTTCCTTGTGGCACAGCTCAGACTCCCTGTTGGTATCAGCTGGTGTCCCAGGTATCATTTGGGACTGTTGAAGCTTCTCCTTTGACGTGTCTTGGAGGAAACAATTCCATTTCAGCAACATGGGGCCACATAAGTCCTTGTGATCTTTGGGAACTCAGCTGTTCTATTGAAGACTCCTCTTAATCGATATTCTTTTCCTTCAGCACTAGCAGTCAATCAAGTCATATGTCCCACAGGTAAGAAGAGTCCTAGATATCCAGTGGTCCTACAGAAATACCACACAAATACCCAGCTGTTCAAGCCAAGTAATTCTGCATTCTGCTTCAAGTTGCAACTTTCACAGTCTTTGGAGAGAATATCTCTTTCAGAGTTACTGTGCCTTTTAACTAATACTGGTTTTATAGCTGTAGTTTCTCAACATTGTACATTTCCAGCACTATTCATTCAGAGATCAAGGTGTTACAAAGTATGTATCATCTGCTTTTTGATAGTGGGGGATGATGCCAGGAATATAATCTTTACCGGAGGCTGTTCAGTTAGTTAAATGAACAGAATCAAGAAAACTCAAATACCCTGTATTTTTATCAAAATTGTCCCTTTCAGGGTGGCAGTGATATATGCAAGGATTCACGATATTTTGTAGCTAGCGGTACTGAAAAGTATTGCAGGATTCTCTGCAATACATTTTTCCCCTCTGAGAGATTACAGATGCTTTGTGGAGCACAGTGAAAATTCCTTAAAATTACTATAAGCCCCATGTACTTAGTCTGTTTCTTGTTGAGTGTTTATTAAAAATCATTTGGTATGTAAGTACTAGGGTGAAATAGATGAAGAATCTCTCGGGGGGTTTTGTAACACTGGAAGTTGTGGTGCCTGCACAGTGACTTGGCCAGGTCACTGGGTTTGGAGGAGGATTGCTAGGTGGGGCATGGGTAGAAGATGAAAGCAACAAATCTTAGGAATGTGCCTGTGGTACAAGAGACAAAATGCTTATAGGAGAAATAATTAGTCCGAAGAAGTTTGGGAAGAGAGATTACTTCTATACACTAGTTGAAACAAGCATGTTATTTGAGATATCAACGCACATACTTTTTATCCCCTCAAATCCTGTTTTCTATGCTCATTTCAATGCAGAAGACCTTTCTGCTGATTCTCTGCGGCAAGTTGCTGGTGCCACCAGATCAGCCAGAGTCACATGGAGTCTTCTAGTAGCTAGTACCTGGCCCTAGGGATTATGTGCAGACGCTTTCTTTTTTCTGTCAAGTTTGCAGTCAGTCTCAGTCCCTGTCAGCTCCAATGAGCAACACCAGTAACTACCAGAGTCAGGGAAAAACTGGTGTAACCTGTATTTGCCTATCTTGGGTCAAGCACTTGGAGCTAAGGTATGCATTTGAACCTCTTCTCTATGCTTCCATGCAAGAGATGTTAAATATGCTGCATGTTTCACTAGTTCCAGACTGTGGGTTTTCTTTACTGGCTGCTGGAGTCTGCACTGAGCATGTGCATTAGGGAACAGCATTTGCCTTATGAGATATTTTCTGCATTTTCAGCATAGCAAGTAGTGTAATAAAGAAGAAAGGAATGTAGATACAGATCTCCTGTTGGTGGACTTAGCACTGGCTGCAGCGCTACTGGACACAGGATAATACAAAATGCAGATAAGATGATTATCAGTTACTTTCAGCCACATTTATTGTAGCACTAAATTGCAGCCACTTCTGACTTCGTATCGTTCAGTGTCTGTAACCTGATGTCCAGTTCTGCAATTTTTTTTTGCTGCTGTCTGCTCAGACATCACCCCTGCAACTAGATGGACTTGGGGATGGTATTCTTTAAAAGCTCTGATTCAGTTCCAGAATTTTGGTGTTGCAGAAATCTTGTAACTTCTGACTACTATTTATTTAAGCAGAAGTTTTCTGAGAGACAGAGCATTTTCAGTGTAATAGTCCACTAAAGGTCTGAGCTGTCCCTTAGAACTGGATTGTTCATCTTCTAGCTGCAGTACCAACAAAGGCGGTTTGATTGTAAGGATTGAAAACCCTTGCTTTTCAGTGTTACTCTGGAAGCAAGTGAGGGTCTTACAGTGCATTTGTAAATTACAAACAAAATAATCTTAAAACCCTCAACCTTATAAGAGAATACCTGATGTTCCAAATGTTCCTTTGGTTGTTTTCTTGAACCATTTTCCTTGCAGATTTCTGTTGTCTCTCTTCAGGAAATGGAACTGTAAAGAGAGCAATTGCTGTATTATAAAGGGCCAGTAAATCCTCACAGCTTTGCATGAGATTGGGATGTAAAGCCAAAACCAAAGCTGAAGTAATTTCAGAATATGCTGCATTTCTACAAAAAAATATTTAAAACTTCAAAGTCGTGTTCTTGTAATAGCAACAGCCATGAAAAGACCCTTCCCTGACTATATCCCATATAATGATTGAAGGACGTAGCCCTGTAGTTTATACTTCTGAGACTGGTCTATCTTGCCCCCTCTAAACACTGTATTTATTTCCGTTCTGAACCATTCTAACCACAAGAGGCCTCACGGTGGTACAAAGATCTGCCCTGATGGGCTTCCCTGCAGTATTGCAGTTGTAAAGGTTTACTGCTGTTGAGTCAATTTATGGAGTTTCCGTGAGCATAGTAGACTGGACCCTAAGTTACATCTATTCTAGTAACAAACACAGGGTTAGCACTGATGCTCAACAGCGTCCTGCGGTTGTTCATGCTGCCCTCGTGTTAGCGTGCTTCCCCGGCACTGCTCTGGTCTGGGCCAGCCAGCCGTCTCCCGGGCTCTCTCTGGCCATGGGTGCCAGGGGATGGGGCAGGAGCTGCTCCCCCAGGCATTTCGGTACAGCCATCCTTGCTGGAAAAGAGCTTAGCTTGGATTGACATAAGAAGCATCCTTGGCCTCTTTCGTTTGGTAGCTTAGATATAGCGCCAAGGTTTCGTTTTGTATTTCAGACATTTTAAAGCATCGCTGTGCATTTGCAATAAACAGTATGTCGCAGTAACGCATTCTGACACTCTCCTGGTTTTGGAAGGAGGAAAGGAGACGTTAGCAAGTCCAGTGTTGTCCTGCTTTGCCGTCCACCTTCCTGAGCAGTAATGTTTTAAGCAAGCATAAACTGTCCGTGTATGTTACGCTGCTTGTGGAGTGGAGTACATTTAGCTTCCTTTGTGAATACAGACGTACTGCATACTGAAATGAGGTGCTGTCAGCCACAGGTCAGTATGTGATGATATTAGATACTTGCTGTAGTGGTGACAGCTTCATTCTCCACAAGCCCCATCCTCTGCCTTGTGTTTGTACATTTCATAGTGGTAGAAAGAAGAAAAATACCCCATCTCTTTGGTTATTTATATAACTTAATACGCAGGTTTTTATTACTGCCTATTTTTAATTGGCTAACAGTTGTTGTCAGTGATGTCACGGTTCCAGAAACATTCGTAATGTCTACTTTGACGTTTTTCTCTCTCTTAACCTGATTTTATAGAAAAAATACACATGGAAAGCAGAATTAAATTATTTTTCTTACTCTACAGTTTTTAATAACTGTATACAGAATATGCAAATACCTCTCTTGCTTGGCTGCGGTAGTCCATCTGTTCTGACAGTATCTCATATCAGATTATCCAAGATGTTTGTCAGCATCCAAGTACCAAGCTTTGCTGCAAACCTCTACCAGAAGCAGAAAGAGGCTACATTTTCCTGAGAGCAAGAATCTACACAAGAATCTACACAAAGCAAACTAAATAGGCTTCAAGCTGCTAAAAGACTACTTATGTGCCTGGGGAAAAGAAGTAAACAATCTTTTTGTGTGTGCTGCTTTCACTGTAGCCTTTTCAGAGCCCTCTTTTCCTTATCCTAAATGCCTCTTTTGCCTGCCAAGAATAAGGATAATTAAACGTCCTTTAAGTGGTGGTTAAAGCTGCATGATAAGAATACCTATCCTCCTGATCTAGGTCCATACAGTAAATATGAAAGGAGAAGAGTCTACTTCACTGCTCCTGAGACTAGCTTTAAGGCGGAGACTTGAAATAACCAATTTTCCCCCGCAGTGACATATGCAGCATCCTTACAAGCATCTCCAGCAGCACGCCTGCCTCTCGTGTCTGCTATTTATACAGTAATGCAACTGAATTGAAAAGCAACAGCCTTACACAGGCTAATTTTAAAGCAGTGCTCTGCTTTGTGATTTTAGCAGGCAGCTACCAATAAAAACATAAATTTAAAAGAACCCTAGAGTCCTGTCTACTGGCCCAGTGATAACTATACTTTGAACTAAAACTGTTTTTCCATTGTCATCAATTTTTTTTAATGCCAATATATGATTATTACGTCATTAAAAAAAGTACAGTTATTTTTTGTTTCCTGACGGTGCTGAGGATGAGACGACCATCAGTGCTAGCTGTTTCTTTTGCCTGCTTCTTGGAGTTTTTCCTTTATGATAAATAGAAAGTAGTTGTATTGAGAAATTAATCGTTTTCTTTGCAGTGTTGGATAATGTCTTTGTATAAATGCTGTTACAGCATATGTATTGTTTGTGGTGAAACAACGCATGTTTCGGTGTGTTAGTCTCCTTTCAGATGAACTGCAAGACTTGGAGAGCTATCCATGTCTCCCGAATTTTTTTTTCTGAAGTGTAATGCTTTTAAAAAGCAGATCTGATTATTCACATTAGTCTCCACATTTCCTTCCCCTTTTCTTTATTGCATGAGGCATTAGCATGGAAACACACTTCACATTTCTCAGGCTTTTGTCTGTTCCTGCTGCTTTGCCTACTGGAAGTCAAACAGTGCTACTTGGTTTCTGACATAACTGATTACTATGGAAATTATTACCATGTCATAAACAGAGGATTTCATGTGTCGAATGTGCGGCAGGAATGCAGACAATTCTGTAAGCAGAAGGTTCCTAGTAATAAGGAAAAAGGGAAGAGAAATGCAGAGAACACACAATGCCTGTACAAAACCCATTGTTGCAGATTCTTTTTCAGAAGGCATAACCTTCAAGAGCATGGGGATCAAGCAGTTTGCTGGGTTTTTTGTTTTTAAATGAGTAAGAAGATAAATGTGCATTTGTGCTTCAAGGAATAATTCTTTTATTTTGACTCCAGCAGTTGGCACTGGCCAAAGTGATTTCCGAGGGCATTCGATGTATGTCCCAGATCACTGTTCCACGCTAGGGAGACTAGACAGCTATTGCTCTGCTATGCAGCGCTCCGAAACCAAGGACACCAGCTGCCAGACGGAGGAAGTTAAAGTCGTGCCCCCTTCAATGAGAAGAATACGCGCGCAGAAAGGACAAGGCATTGCAGCCCAGATGTCTCAGTTCTCCAGCTCATCTGGAAACATGTCAGTGATGAGTGATTCTGCTGCAGTTATATTTGCTTCTCGCCAAAATAGCGACATAGGTTTTCACAGCTTGCCTCGGGCTGGAGCGAGAGTGTCTCTGCAGTCCCTAGAGCAGACACAGACCATTTCTCGGCAGACAGAAGACATCGCCGGCACTTTACCCCACCAGATAAGTAAGTTGCAAGTGGATGATGGTGCTGTGCATCTGAGGAACAATCCCACGACAGGGACCCTGTCAAGGCCAAAGTCTCAAGAGGTGAGAAGCTATGATTCCGAAAAGTCCACAAGCCCAGCATGTGTGGTCTCTCCTCATGCCACATACTCAACAAGCATCATACCCAATGCAACACTGTCATCGTCCTCAGAAGTTATCGTTATTCACACTGCCCAGAGTGTTGGATCATTGGATAGTAAAATTACCAGCTCCGCTGCCTACCCAAAGCCAAGAGACAATCCTGTTGCCAGCAGTGCAGTAAGTGGGAAAGAAGATCACCATTCATCAAGCGGTAACTGGAGCGAGAGCAGCTCCACGCGTCACTCTCAGACTTCAGATACCATCCCATCTAGTACTGTCATGATGCTTTCTCTTGGTGACTCTGCCGTCTCTCTTAGCACTCCTGGAAATGCAGAGGCTGGGTCTCAGACCGTGAGCTACGGCTGTAGGAACAATCTTGCTTTATCGAACCCTTCCCAGGACAGCGATGGTAGGAGTGAATCTAGCTATTCAGGGGAGCGAGCACAAGCAGCAGTGAACAGCACAGAGCGTTGGCTGTACAAGTCTGCAGAAAACAGCGAGGCTCCTTCACGCAAGGTAGTTTGCACCACACCAGGCTGTGCCACTCCTGGTAGCAACCTGAGCAGCAGCAGCCTGGAGAGGACTTCGGTCAGGGACGATTCTACTTCTCTGTATTCTGTGGACCACGATGGTTATTACAGTTCCATGCATATGGACTCTGGACTGAAGTCGGACTTGCCATGCAGTAGTACTAATGGTTTTGGGAACCCCAGAGACAGCGTGATAAATGTCTTTGAAGGAAAGGAAAAGAAACATCAGGATGACCAGTCAGGCCAAGGTGACAAATCCCTTGCAAGAAACATCTCTCTGAAAAAGGCAAAGAAGCCGCCTTTGCCACCATCCAGAACAGACTCGCTCAGAAGGATGCCCAAGAAAAAAGCCCAATCCAATGGACAGGTACTTGATGAAACCCTCATTGCCACCCTTCAGCATTCTCTGCAGTTGAATCTCAAGTGCAAAAATGGCAGCTCCCCTTCCCAGAGCCCCTGCAGTGATTATGAGGATCCCTGGGTCTTGCGGTCCCGCAGCCAAAGCTCAGTCAGTGCAAGCAGCAGCATGATGTCCACCACTGCTCCAAACCTGTACTCCATCTGCACAGTCACTCCCTCTCAGAGTGAAACAAGTAGCATCAAGTCGGAGTACGCTGACCAGTGGGGTTACTACAGCGACTACGCCGCAGTGGCGGATGACCAGGTAAAATCCTCAGTGACCCATTCTGCCAGTACATCATCTGCTCTCAGCGATTACAGCATAAGCCACTTCAGTGATGGCTCAAGGGCTTCTGTGCCACAAGTGCCCAGTGGACTGGCCAAACCAAAGAGCAGTTCTCCAGAGAAATCCCACCGAGTCACATCGCCATCGAGTGGGTACTCCAGCCAGTCCAATACACCCACTGCGCTTACTCCAGTGCCTGTATTTTTAAAATCTGCATCATCAGGAAATGGGAAGTCCAAGCTGAAGCCTAAAGTGCCTGAAAGGAAATCCTCTCTTCTTTCTTCAGTCTCCATGTCTTCATCCTCCACTTCTCTTTCTTCAAATACATCTACTGAAGGGAGTGTGAGTGTGAAGAAATTGGACCCCTCCCTGAGCTCTCCTCTGGATTCTGGTGCACCTCCTCCACCATGTCCTCTTCCAACACCTCCTCCACATTGCCCCGAACTTTCTCCTCCCCCTCCCCCTCCTCCTCCTCCAGCAGAAGTCATGGATCTGTCACCATTGCCAGCCTCTCCCACATTTCCCCCTCCTCCACCAGAAGCTGATGTAAATTCTTGCTTTGCCCAGACTGTCCCATGGTTTCCGCAAG
Source organism: Charadrius vociferus (assembly GCF_000708025.1). Taxonomy (NCBI): domain Eukaryota; kingdom Metazoa; phylum Chordata; class Aves; order Charadriiformes; family Charadriidae; genus Charadrius; species Charadrius vociferus. Next base: position 1,758,411 of record NW_009647763.1, on the reverse strand, counting down.
AAGCCTCCATCAGTTCATTCTCTTCCCCTGTTCCTCCTACTACTTTCTCATTAGCTGTCCCACCACCAGCACCACCTCTTGATCCCAAACTAACAAAAGGTGCAACAATATGCCCACAGTATTCTTTTAAGAAACGTAACCAGGAAGATTCTTGCTACAGTCCAGTGAAACAGCCACTCAACAAGCAAGACACATCGAGACCTGTGATGCCCCTAGTAACTACCAAAGCGTTGCAAATGGTGCAGCTGAGGTCTGTGAAAAAAGCGACGGAAGGTGAACTATCACCTGAATCTGCTTCTGAAACCATCTCTCAGGAAAAGAGCACTGTAAATTCATCGTCGCAGTCTTCCCTAAAGCCATCTCTCTCACTAAGACTCAGTAACAGCTTAGGCGAAGAGGAAATGAAAGCTCAAGGTACTTCATTTAAAAACTCCGTTCAAACACTGGCTCGGGGATCTTCTCTCATTCTCTCTGATAATGTACTTGTGCTTGACAGCGATCAAAAGCCTGAAAGTGCGATAGGTCTAAACAAGTCTTTTGAAGCTGATTCACTGGGGACGGCTACTGAAGACACACCTGAGTCTTCAGCGCAGAGCGAAGACCTCCATTCTGGCATGTCACTTCAGGGGTCCCCAGCATCCCCCAACAAGACTCAGGTTGTATTGCCAAGCAAGAAACCACCTCCTATTTCAAAGAAACCCAAACTGTTCCTCGTTGTACCACCTCCACAATTAGATCTTACAGTAGAGAAAATAGCTGAAGTGAGTGATACTGTCAGAAGCGCATCAAGCCCAACTAAGAGAGACGCTGTGCTTGCACAGTGCGAGGAGGCGAGAAATTGTCTTACAGATGGACTCAGTTCTAGCGAGATGGACTCTGGCAGCCTGGTTCCTGAGGGAGGAGCTGCCGGATTCACCTTCTCTGAGACAGTGGGAGCTAATGCCTTTGTGGTACAGCCTGCTGCATCACCAGTTCAAGAAGAACCCAGGCAGGAGGAGCAGTCTGCTTTTGATGAAGGAAGCAGTTCAAGCAGCAGCCACGACAGCGGCAGCAACACTGACGGGCACCTATCTCAAGAGAACGAAAGTGGTGAGTCTCTTTTCTCTAACCCTTCTTCAGATGCAGCCGTAGCTATTTTAAAGAAGCTGGGGAGTGAGAATAGCAATCCTCGCATTCAGGTGGGCTTCTGTAGAGAAATAGCCTCTTGTGATAGTTAAAACTAAAAGCCTAAAGAAAGTTGCAGGGATCAGATTAACACTTAATGAGATTTCTTACAATTCCTTTCTGACTTCTCCGTATTGCAAACATGGAAATAAAATGATGGTTTATTTAACTATGCTGGGATTAAAACATGCTATGAAAACATGGTTAGCTTTCTTAATTTTGATTTTGCATTTAATGGAAACCATACAAATTTTCTTTCAGTATTGTTCTCCGCCTATGTGTGCGAGCAAGCCTAGGCATTTTGTGCACTGCAGTTTCCTAAGCAAACGTTGTTCTGAAATCACAATAATGACAACGGTGCACTCACTCAGTGTCTCGGATGCTTTGCCTTAGAGGCAGCGAGGGCTGGGTTCAGAATGATATGCCTGTTGGGTTCCCACGACGGACTGACAGCGTTGTTCATTCTCTCTGCATAGTGGAGGTGTTTGAACCAGATACAGCAAATAGTGCATTCCTCCCGAGCAAT
>NW_009647763.1:1729775-1756707 GCF_000708025.1 Charadrius vociferus | reverse complement strand
ATAGTGCTTTCCTGCCGAGCAATAGTTATGGGGAAGAGACGGACGGAGTGGCAACACCAGCGAGACCAAGGACTACTGAGGATCTTTTTGCAGCCATTCACAGGTACTGCAGAAATTGCCCTCTGCATACTGTCGGGTCCAGTAGTTCTCTCAAAAAGTAGTGTAACATTGTTTTACTAAAACGCCCAATTACAACAGTCATTGTTTTAACAGAAAGCACACATTTGTCAACTTTCTACTAAGGCTATATATGAAAAAGATAAGGAAAAGAACTTGTGTTTTATTGTTTTACAAATATATGTAATCTGTTCTGAACTAAAAGCTACCAGATTAAGTCAATGTATATTATATTATAAATATCCTGCCCCTTAAAATATCAAGTTACGTCTAGTATTTATTGTACTGTTCTCAATCTGCCATATTAACTCTACTGTTGCTTTTTCTGTGTATCTTTTTGTTTTCATTCTCGTTCTTCTCCATCTCTTTTTACTCTCTTCGCTGCTTATATGGTGCAGTTTGGGACAGAGGCTCAACGCTAATGCTTCATGGCAAGCGTGGCTGAAACTGGCAAGTAACACAACATGTCAGTCATATGGCAAAACATATGGCAAACGCTGGATTATAGTTTGCCATAATCCAGCCTGAGGTCGGGTGTTTTGTGTCAAACTGGTTCATGAATGAAATGTGCAATACTGGCTCTATTATTAATGACATTATTCATTTCCCTTAAAAACAAAATCATCCTGAATAGGCAACTAGATTTTTGTGCTGCTCCCGTTAGGTTCTCAAAAAAAGAAAAGGAAAAAAAAAAGCTAAAAACCACAAAATGAAACGTGTGCACCATTTAAACAGTACACACAGAAGACCATTACCACTCTCTGAACTACTGAGCTTCCTTTTAGACTAGAGTCGATGTAGCGGTAGTGCCATCTTGTGGCTTTGTCTTTTACTTCAAAATTTAGAGTGGCCATCGCTTGTAACTGGTCACAGAAAATGCTTGGCAGCATCCAAATAGGTTTATCTAGGCGTTTGGTCAGCTTGCGCATCTATGCGCGAGTTCTGCACTAGGAGTACTGAGGGATGGAAAAAGCCTGTTAGGAGAACGTGGCTGGGAGCTGGGAGACTGCAGCACTTGGGATACAAATGCTTTTTTTTTTTTTAATTTTTAAAACTATTCTGTTTCAGATGTTACAAAAATTACATATATGTGATACTGACTTTTCATAACTTACCCCTTAGGACTTGGTCTGTAGGAGCTGTTCTAAAAATGGTCTGTTGCGTTCATGTTGCATGACGCTCACTAGGACTGCGACAAATCTGTTTTTAGAATGAAGTAGTCTGGCCAGTAGCCTTTCTCCATTATGTGTGCAGATAGAGAGTGGATCTCTGTGTGTATGCACATACGTGTAATTCATGAGTTTATGGGGAAATGGACAATGGAATTGGATGTGACATAGTTAAAACTGCTTGACACATTTGTTATTAAGACCTTGCTTTTGCTGGCTTTAGACTTGAACCACTATCTTCCTTGGTTGTTAATAAATAAAAAACATTTTGGTTCCCTCCCCACTATTTCTAAAAGGTATTATTTCAGCAATTGGCACTCTTGAATATGTGCTTTGGAGGAAGAAAAGAAATTTAGTGGTATGTGCGTTAAGGGCAGGAAGAACAATCTAAGTTTAAGTTTAAATTTTTTTTAATATATACCCTATCTCTGTCTGAAAAGCCACCAAAATCAAAATGGGTTCTTAATTTTAAGTTTCTGCCATAATTCATACCTGCTGAGAGAAGCTGGTTAGATGCTGACAGCAAACTGACTGCTCTGCACTGCATTCACAGTCTTACTGAATTACTTCAAGCCAGGATAACTAAGTCTTTCCCTGCAGATCTTAGCGGTTGAATTTTGCTTTCTGTTTATTTGGAATTTCATTTGGTTTTTGGTAGCAGTACAACCTCAGCATTGCAGTGTTTAAAGATACCCATAGGCAGCCAAAACCCTAAAGAAGGGAAATCTTTTCCCTGTAACTAAAGCACACACATGTTCACATACAGACCGGCAGAGCATCCAAACACCAAATCCACTTGCTGCCTATGGTGCTGACACACAGTTAAATCTAGACAAGATTCTTAGGTTTGGCACTGCTGAAGTCATCATTTTATCCCTATGCCATCTTCTGGTGTCCATTCGTCCTCAGGCTGAATGGATGTCGGTATTACATTCTTCTCACTGGAAGGCAGGGGGAGGCGGCAGCAGCTGAAACCAACAGCTGTTACAGCTGCCTGTGGGGGGTATCATAAGTGATATATGCATAAACTTCACCACGTAAGAGAGACAGGATCACTCCAAAGTCTTGGCAGAGCTTAACGGCAACGTCTGTTGCTGCCACCTACTCAGCTGATGGATCCTGCTACTTTGTTTTCTGTTGGGGTTTTTTTTGTTACTATTATCAGTAGGCTCCAAGCATAAAGATATTTGAGCTTGCCTGGGCAAAATCTCAAGGCCTTAAAGAAAGTGCAGCTAATGATGATGTTAAGTAGAAACCAGTTTTACAAGGGGCACGGTCTGTATTGAACACATGCTCGATAAAAATTGTTATGGAATTGTAGCATGATAATGTTGTATTTGTAACAAGTCTGCTGACTTGTTTTAAACTTTTGCCAAAATAGCATATGTAAAATTACCCTTTATACAATCTTTTTTAATTAATCCTTGCTTACTCTGCAAAGAAGCAAACCAATTTTGCTACGGATACCAGGCATGTAATACATCCCTTTCTTTAATATTTCTAATAATATGAAAATGGGGCAGTAGAAGTCCAGTTTCCACTTATTCCCAGTTCCATGATTGTTTCTTAATTTTGTTTTTGTTATCCCTGCACTTGACGTTTAAATTAAAAAACGCTGCCCTTTCATTTGGAAAGATAACTTTCATGTCAGGAAGTTGGTCTCTCCTTCTTTTAGTCGAAGAGTTGCAATGACAGAGAGCACCAACAGAACTTTGAATTTTGTCCGTGCATCTTAATAGATGCTGGAAAACTCAGTTTTCACTCTTCATTTAATGTTTGGAGTTTTGGGGGGATTTTTTTTTTTAAAATCATTTAATCCAGAATGGTTACATGTGGCTCACATTGCTTCATCTTAACTTCAGCAGCAGTGCATTGCAATATCCTTTTCTAAAGGCAAGTGAACTAAACTACACTTCTAATTCTCCAGACAGCATCAAATGAAATAGTAAAACAAAACAAAGCAACATAGTCTAGATGACATTTTTAATCAAATCCCCAAGCTAAAGATTATCGAGTATAATCTTTATAATGCATTAGTCTTAGCAGTTGAATACTGACTCCAAAAAACCCAATTCCCTAAATTCACTAAAGTGTTTTGGACAGAAGTATTGCCGGTTTTAGTAGTTTCATTGTTCCAGATTTGCAGAAAAAGAACAATCAACTTTGCTTATACCTCCAATACCTCCATTGATGCCTATACAGTTTTAGTGGTGTTCTTACTTATGCTTTAGATTTAGATTACTTCTCCCTTATCCTTCTCTCTGCTTTAGCTTAATTCATTGTTATCCCTCTAAGCTGAGTTTAGTTAGGGGAGGCAAAAAGTTTCATTTTTTGTTTGGTCCTCTTTTTTTGTTGTTTTTCAAACTCAGATCCAAAAGGAAAGTCCTTGGCCGTAAAGACTCTGAAGACGACCGTACCCGCAACCATTCTCCATCGCCCCCCGTAACTCCCACTGGTGCTTCCCCAACCTTAGCTACCCTCAAACAAGCCGGATCGATTCAGAGGAGCGTTCGCAAGAGCAGCACCAGCAACGACAACTTCAAAGCCCTGCTGCTGAAGAAAGGGAGCCGCTGTGACACCAGTTCCCGCATGTCCGCAGCAGAGATGTTGAAGAACACGGACCCACGGTTCCACCGGACAAAGACGGATGCCTCCCCTGACCTTTCTGACAGCGCTGCCAGCTGCTCACCCAGCAAGAGCAAACGGGCCCAGGAAGAGTGGGCCAAGAGCGAGGGCCTGATGCCGAGGAGCATGTCCTTCTCTGGCACTAGGTACGGACGGTCGCGAACGCCCCCCTCTGCTGCCAGCAGCAAGTACAATGTCCGCAACCGCATCCAGAGCAGCCCCATGACCGTCATCAGTGAAGGAGATGGGGAAGTTGTGGAACAGTCAGAGGGCAGGGTCCGAAGGACTTCGTAAGAGCAGCAAGAGAGGCAGCTTGATTTCTTTAACAGTGATGAAATGGACATGAATGACTTTCCATACGCTGAGGAGGCAAGCTGCAAGGAGACCTTGGATCCAACCCATCTAGACTTAATGACTCAACCAGGTACTTCAAGGAAGTATCTAAGCCCTTCAGCTGAAGAAAGTTAAAAGCCAGTGACAAAAGGCATTGGATATTAGTCTAGAAAATGGCAGAGGACTAGATTCCAGAAGAAAGCCCAGACCAGGACAAGTTTACTTTGCTGAGCATTTATTCCATGGACTGCATGTGTGTGTTTTAAATGCTGAAGCAATGATAGTTCTGCATGGTTGGGTTGGGGTGGGGAGGACTTGCTTTGAATGAGTGGTCTGTGGCTTAAAGGAAGTTAACAGTTGAATTTTTTGTGTAAAGCCTTAGAAGTCCTCTTGGGGGAGGGGGGAGTTTTCTCAGAGCCTGTAGGGGTGTGAAGTTTTTCTTTTTCTTGAGACTGCAGTCGTACAAGCAAAATTTAGGAATAAGCCTGAAAAAGAGGAATGGGAAGGCTCCTGTGGTACAGGCTGGACATCTGCTTCAAAAGCATTGCAGTAGTGCAGCGTAGTGTGTTCGTTAAGCAGAGGGAGGCACGATGAGGCACATTCACCTATGAGAAGGTGGTAGGGTTGGTGCTGGGGTTACATGGCTTATTACTGGGGTGTACCCCAGTGTTTGATGAAGCGTTTCAGGGTATTTTTTTTTCTTTTTTCCTGAGGGAAAATGAAGTACGTAGTAACATGGAAAAGGGAGCCGAGTTTTATACCACACTACTAGCTGCTATGCAGCCCCACACGTACGCTTGGTGAAACACTCATTTCCAAGTGAATCGCTTCCTTGACTAGAGTATTCCCTGAGAACTGGAACAACTGGATGTGTGTGGAGGATGCGAGCAGACAACAGAAAAGTGGGAGAGAAATTTAAGCGGTGTACTGCCAGACTTTGGAAGGTTACGTTTCTGAATTAGAAAGCGAAATTTGACTACGAGAACTTGCACTACAGAGCTGTAGGTGGAGCCTGTCTTTCAAAATTGAAACTTGGGAGTTGTGTTTTGCCAGAAGTCTTTCTTCCATTTGTCAAAATGGGAAGATTATTACTTTTCATCACTTGAAATGTGGATACTTGCTAACTTTTGGTTACCAAAGAATAAGTTACAGTTACTTTCCTTTTTGATTTGCCTGCAGTATTTCTCTTCTTTTTTAACCTTAATAATTTAGTGAGGTTCGTTTTTATTGTATATTTCACAGATAATAAAAACATTTAACGGTTTTCCAATTGTAAAGAAGACCATTAATTAAAACTGAAATATTGGCTGGAGTTTTTGGTTCTTAGTAGGAATGAAGCTTTTAATTTTTAAGAAGAATTTTGCATCATTTGATGGCGTGCGCAGTTTTTGTATTGTTTGTAAATATTGAAAGTTGTTAAAATATCTTTTGATCTTCCTACCTTAGAATTTATACATTTTTAGATTGCTTTTAAGAAGAAAAAGCACTCTTTGTAGATTATTTATTTTAGAGAAATATGCTTGTAATCTCTTTCTTCAATCCTTTACTTGTTAGTAATGTAAATTTCAGGGGCCTTTGTTTAACTCTTCCCTTCACAAGAGGGGAATAGTGATGAAAATGCTGTGACTTTGCTTCAATAAAGAAAAAGGCTGCCAGTTGCCATATTGTCTTTTGAGTTGACTAAAATCTCCTTCAAAAGATTTGTCCTGCAGTGTATGGCAACCCACTGAATGCCATAAACCATGCATCCAGCTACTAATCTCCACTTTTCATTGCAAAATTTACTAACTCGCTTTAGAGACAGCTCCAGCGTACTTACATGCCCATCCCATTTTGGCATCTCAATGCTGAGACTAAAAAGTTTGAAATAATCCTAAGCTTTTTCCACTATCATTTGGGAGTGTTTCTACTACTTCTCTCTTACTTGCAACCTGTCCCAGAAAACTAAAATTCTTGGAGAACCAGATTATAAGCAGAGTGAGGGAGAAGTGAAATGAAGCAGAGAAGGTGAATCCTGCTACGCTTACTGGAACAAGGGTGGGATTAACTGGTGCACAGCAAACTTTCTACCGTTTTTGCATGCTAAATATATTTAAAGAGCCATTGGATTTTGTTAATTAAATGAAAACCTAATTGGATAGATCGTTTCAGATAATATTGATGTGAACTACATACTGTTGCAAAGAGACAGTGCAAAACATGCTGCAACTGCTAAATGTCCCATGACTGTTGCTTTGGTGTTTCTCCCAGAGCTGATCACATGAAATGTAGAGCGCTGCCTCCTTTTCACAGCACGTATTTTCCCTTTCAAAGCTGTGTGTAAATGCTAACTAGTCCGCATACCACCGTCCTGACAGGAAAATACTCAGGCTTTTGGTTTTGTGTTTACAAATGGGGAAATCATCTAAGTGAAAAATTGCAGCGTTGGAGAAAATTATAGTTCTGCTGTCTGCAACTTCTGCAGTACTTGGCAGCGTTTTGCATGAAGTGCCTGTAGGAGGGAGCCCAGCCGGCTTGCTTCCCCGATGCTGCCCCCCCAGTGCTGCCAGTTGTTTTTAGAGGCTGTATGGGGAGCTCTTGGGGAAGTCCCAGCTTATATGCACAGTGTCTTGTCAATGCAGGTAGATGAGCTCAAACTTAAGGGTAGCATGGGCTGATTTTCTTCTCTTGCCACAGGTAGCCTTGATGCTCATCTAAACCCCACATCTGGTGTAAGGTGAGTTTGGGTTGAGGCTCAGGTTTTGGCTAGTGTGCGGAAGGCAGTGTTTGTGTAGCCCTACTGATGTTGCTACATGACTGCATTTTACAGAGGGTAAGATGTAGTGAAATACATTAAATATGCTGAAATATGTTTAACAGCGCTTATAATGAAATTTATTTAGGCAACTGATGGAACTTCCTTATGGAGATAGCACCATATCATCTCCCTGTTGCCATCATCTTCTGTATCAGCACGCAGAGTTGGTTAATAGCTCAGTTTTCTAATCAATACAGTCCTTGGCCCAAGTTTCCACTACAAAACCTTAAGACCATGACAGCTTTAGGCTGTGTTTTCTGTACCAGCAACAACTTTGGTGTGTTTGTAATTATGCTAAGGAAAACACGCTTCATTTTCTGTCATGCATCCAACTTCAAAGTTACTTTCTTCCATTATAAGCTTCCTCCCTGGGGAGGTTTTGCAGTTGTGGCTTTGTTGGTCAACAAGCATAGATGAAGTTTATGAAACCTTTGCTAAAGACATCCAGAGCAGTAGGAGAGGAGGAAAAATCCACAAACTTTGGCCATGCTAAAGAGAAAAAGGAGGCTGTTGTCACCCTCAAGCTGTTACAGGGCTTGTTCAGAGTTTACAGTTGGTTTACAGTTTGCCTCTAAAACACGAATCATTGAAGCTAGATGTGAGCATTATTTCTGGTTTTCCTTTTATTGGGAATGGTTTTCAGCTTCAACCTCTTCCTAAAGTTTGCTCTGTGATAACTCATTCTATGCTTCCTTTGTTTATGTTCAAAGTTCTTTCTTACCGCTGTCAGAGGTAGGCAGCCCCAATCCCCCTGTCCCGGTGTTGGCTGGGATAGAGTTAATTTTCTTCCTAGTCGTGCTGTGGTTTGGATTTAGTATGAGAATAATGTTGGTAAGACACTGGTCTTTAGTTGTTGTTAAGTAGTGCTTATAGTAAGTCAAGGACTTTGCAGCTTCCCATGCTCTGCCAGCCAAGAGGTGCGTAAGAAGCTGGGAGGGAGGGCAGCCGGGACAGCCAAAACATGGCTCTATGCCGGCTGCTGGGAAGGAAATGAACCCTGCCCTAGCCAAAACCAGGACACCCCCTTAGAATCAGAGCCCTTCAGTTGTTACGTGAATACGTTCGTAAGGCGCTGTGGCATTTGCAAGCTTTCACTCTATATACTGGAGAGAGATAAACTTATTATCTTGTTTTAAACGAAGGATGGTCATGCAGGGAGCAATAGCTTGGTGAGGGGAGGTTTGGAAGGTTACTGGAAATCGGTTAAAAGAATTGGGAAAGAAGTAGATTTGATGAAGACAGAGGAACCAGGACTGGACGCTGGTTCATGTATCAGGTTTGGCCTGAAAGAAGGCACAGAAAAGGTGAAGCAGGGAGAGTACTGAAAGGAAAAGAAGTACAGTGAATGCATAGAATGACAGTAAGGTGTGAGGCGGACAGGTTAATGCAGATTCTTAAAAATAAAGAAGCTTCAGCAAGTACAGAAGAGCGAAAAAGGCAAAGGAACAATGGGATAGTCACAACCAGGGGAAAGCAAAATCTTAGCAAATGTGTTTCTTCACAGTTCAAATGATATAAAGGCCAAGGTCAGTCAAACATGGAAAAAACGTTTTAGAAGAGGAAAAAGAGCAAAATTCTGTGAGCTTAGAGAAGCAGGAATAGGCTGAAGTGAGGAGTGCTCTCGGAGGCATCAGGCAACACTGGGCAGGCGGCTACAGGCTCGAGCACAACTCTTGGAAGGGTTCTATACAGAAAAGCTGTGCCTGAAATCTGGAAAGAATATGGGATGAGGAAGATTAAAGCTCAGATTCATCCCGCCTAATTCCTACCAACAACGCTGCACCCAGGGATTGCTCTGGCCTGGTTACAGATGTGTACACACCTGTGTTCTGGTAACTTGCTAAACCTTCAGTCATTTCCTGGAGAGAAGAGAGGCCGCCTGTGCGTGCAGCACAGGGACAAATGTCTTCCCAATATTGCAAGCAAATGTATCTTGTCAGGTATTGTTTGGATCCCACAACGTTCTGGAAAAGCCATTTATAGCAGCAGTTACTGCTCCAACAAAGCTGTTGCCATAGTACATTGAAGTGGTTCAAAATGATGCATTGTTTGCTACTGTAAGAGAAAAGGATGGACTTCAACAATAAAAGCATTAAAAAAATTTACTGTGGCAATGAGGAATCCTTTTATCTATTTTATTTAAAATAAATTCAGTACTCACAAAAAAAGAACACGAAGCCACAAATTAAATTAGCTATATAAGGCACAAAGTACATTAATGTACAAAGTACATTATATTAGCTGAGTTCCCCCTTATACTTTATTTTCTGAATAACTTTCAGTAGGTAGTTATTTCATGGTTAAGACCAGAAAAGTCTTCTGACATAAAATTGATAATTTTCTTGGTTCTAAAGAAGTGTTATCAACTTTAAATCAGAGTGCGGCATTAAAATCTTGCAGGTATTCAGTACTGGATCATGACTGTGGCTGTACTGGTGTGAATTAATAAACACTCAATGGAGTAAAATAAAGACATGTTTGCAAAAGAAGTGCTATGTCATATATTGTTCTGAAAGACTGGGTAAAAAGCTTTGATAGTGCTTCCCCAGCAGAATGGGTACATTTTATGTTGCAAATTTAGCTCTTTGCAAGTTAGGTTCTTTCACATAATGCGCAACCAACCTTTTAAGGGCCAATCAATTCTTCTCCCAACAATGCTAATGCAAAATGTCATTGATTTTGTGTAGGAAATTGTCTGTTAATAGTGAATCCAAATGTGTTTGTATATGCAGGGGGGGGTGGGGTATATACAGAAGAGAGAAATGCCAATCCCAATGTATATGAGTTGCTTCTGTCTATAGTATACTGTTCTATTTGTGCACCAGCCTTTGGTATAAAACCATAAATTTTAGCTAACGAAGGAGCAAAAACTGTAGAAATCTGCCAGGACACGTAGGTTGCAGAAATGTCTGCATATTCACTACCTCTTGAAAAAAAAATAGTAAAAACTTAAGTTCTGTGTTTAGATGGTAAAAATTATTTTGTCAAAAAAAAAAAAAGGAAAAAGATACATAAATTACAAAAACAATTAGATAAAATCTGGCAACAATCAAGAAATACAGGGAACAAAATGTCCTATCTGCCATCTGAAGAAGAATGCTTCCACAGTGGCAGTATTTAAAAATTGCTTGACTCCCGTATTCTTCTTGTACATCTCAGCAGTAAACTAACGTCCTTTTTGAAAGTCAGTCCAATATACATTGTAAGCTCCTGAAGGCAGCAATTTTTGTGTACTTTTTGTTGCAACGCAGTCTGATAAAAAGCGTTAGAAACGCAGCTAGTAATTTACTTTGGAAACAGCCCAGTTTAAAACCGGTGAAAGAGCATCACAGTGGCAACAGCACTGGGTGCCCAGCGCAGCAACACCAGGTGAGAGGCTGCCCTGGTCCAGTCTGAAGGACGGTCCCATCCTTCTCTCCTTGACTGGGATCTTGTAACGTGCTGCCTGAGAAGCGCTGATTGTTGTAAATGCCTGTGCCAACGGGGATCTGCAGTGTAGTCAAAAGGAGTTAAAAAAAAAACAAAAGCAAAGCCCAGATTTATATAGTCAGTACAGTAGTCACAACGTATGGACTGGTAATGATTTTAATAGAGTCCTTTTTTATAGAGTCCTAATATAAAGCGAAAGTATGTTTCAGAGAGGCAATCTGAAGACAAGAAGAACGTGCGCGCCAGGGAGGATGTGGCTGGGAGCAGAGGGCACACAGCTGCACAGAAGTCAGAGGGTGGCCCTGGGGTGGCTTATATCCACCTGCAAGCCACGGGCATGGCACGCAGCACCAGGCTGCTGCCGCCGATGCCCAGTGGCACTGGCATATTCCCATACACAGCACATTTGATCTTTTAAGGCCAAAGTGTGTTATCTAGGATCAACCAAACAAATTCTACAGAAGGGGCTCTGTGATGTGATAAGCAGAAAGAAAAAAAAAAATGTACCTCAATGTAATATTCCAACACGGAATGGTGATAAGACTGTTTTTCTCCATTTACTGATGCGTCTTTTTGCCAAATATGTCAGAAGTGAAGATTGTGGTATGTGAGGATATGAAAAGCAGTTGATAGATTATTTCTCTGAGTTTAAAAAAATCACCAGCACTACTTTGTTTCCAGACTGTTAAGCACAACCCTAAGCAAGCAAGTCTGTGTAAAACAAAAGCTTTTTCTGAGGTGCGTCTCTGAAGCCTGGGACTGACTGTGCAACAAATCGGTCATCTAATTCATAGGATGAGTTTCTTGCATGATGTGACAACCTCTGTAGAGCCAGGCTGGATTTTGGGAACAAAGAATCTCAAGAATTACTTTCTGTGCCACAAACATGCTCTGTCTCAAATGATTGTAGTGACCTCTTACAAGAGAGGCTGTTAGTCCATGTTAGAAGTTACCTAAAATACTTGCTGAGAAAAGAGGGAAGAAAGTATCTTGATAATAAACTGATATTGTCATTCTCAAAAGTCATTCTGGTTGTTACTCTTGCTTGTCAGATTTTTCCTTCTTTGGATAAGCCACACCTCATGTCATCTATTAATTTATGTAGACTGCCTTAGCAGTATTCTTTCAACAGGTATTTCCTCATCCTGCTTCTAACGTCTTGCTAGCATCAAGATTTCTTTGTGATACTGGTATGTCTTCCGAAAGGCCTGCCAAGAATAATAAATATGAAGGGAGTCAAAGCTTGATTGTCCTTTATGCTCTAGTCTGTAGACCATGAACTCCCAAAGTTCATCTGTCTGGGAAAATGCCATCAGTGGCAGCAGCTCCTGCTTCTGTGTCCACCCACATACATGACAGCATAGGGGCCTCCAGCCTTGTGGGCTCAATTATTATAGACAGCTGAAACCTTTTAGTGTGTTAGACTGTGGATTCAGAGGAGCGTTTCCTGCAGTTACATCTCTCTCACCTCTTTCAACACGATCTGCCAACCCTCTGACTCCACTGCCTTTCCCCTCTCTTAGCACGTCTGCTTTCCTTAACCACAATCCCAGGTGCCGCCTTTTCATTCTCCTCCAGCAGAACTCCAGAGACTGACCCTGACCTCCACACTCTCGCTCACCATCCCGTTTCACACCCAGCTCCCACAAACTAGCAGCTTAGCTCTCTGTGTCCTTAGCCACCCCACCTTGTCCTCCCCCCCGGAAAAGGACTGCAAACAGCTACAGGTAGTGGTGACACCACTTCAGCAAAGGCAGTATGGACAGGCGCTCACAGCGTGCACTTAAATGTGCGGTGGGAGATGTCTCTGCCGTCAGCACCCAACAGCAAGTTGTGGTTTGTGGCCAAGTGTGGGAGTGTCTCCTATCGCCTGTTAGCCTACACCTCGCAAGCCTATTGCCTACAGTCTATTTTACTGCGCTCACTTCACCTGCAAATGTTCGGGTTTCATAAATACCTGTGAAGAGAGGTGGCCCCGGGACAAAAGACAGCGTGTATTAAACAGCCTTTCAATGAACAAACTGGCGAGATAAATGGCTGCGCACCTTGATTTGCATTTCTCAAGAACTTGATGTCCTGAGAGATGCTACCTGGAAAAGTAGAATTCCATCAAACAGGGCCTAATTGGGAACACTGAAAACAACAGAAAAGAACCTGGCAGTCTTCAATTGCGCTTTTCAGCAGCCTATAACTCTGAGAAGATACTGGAATCTGGCGTTCTGTTTGTTTCCTTCAAGTTTGCAAAGTACTCGAGTTTTTTCCTCTCCTCCCTAGCTCCTGTTGGCACAATGCTTTTATTGTGATATATGAACAACCAGTGTGGGATAATAAGGGAAGATGGGGAGGAGGATTATAAACACGCTCAAATGACCTGCAGCTGCGTGGTGGAAAAACACATATATCACACTGGTTGTTGTTTAGCCTTGTGTGTTTGACAAGTAGGACATCTGTGTTTAGATAACACAGGTCTGTGAAAGACTTAGAGGCACCCTGTCAGACATGCTTGAGATTCCTGCCCTGCTGCACAGAGCACAGTGGTGAACTACGCCTGTGTGAATCCCTGGTACACCAGCGAAAACAGGAGGTTCGGCTCTCCTCTGGCGTGGACCGAGCTCCGCGGTGCCTGCGTCCCCGCTTGCGTGCCTCTGCCCGGCTGCTGCTTCACAGAGCCTCCACTTGGCCCGGTAACAAAAAAAAATTTACTCTTTGCATCTCAGCTGTGGTTTTGTGGTTGTTCCTGTGTGCCGCCTGTGCCGGTTCACACATTTTGGCGTAGTCGGCAGGATCGAGGAACAGCCATGCCCTGACTGGCAAAAAAGGTGGGGACTGGGGAGGGCACGACAGTGACTCTCGGTATTCTGGGATGGTCCAGTACTGAGCGCTGGACCCCTGTGGCCACTTTCCTGGCTACGTGGGCTCCTCCAGAAGCGTGGCCTGAAATAGATGACGGGGCGGTGGTTACCCCCCAGACAATTGAGACGGCTATGCGTGAGTTGCCATGGAAAGCGGCATCGGAGTCTTCTCGCAAGTTAGCGGGGAGATTGGGATGGTTGTTAGTTACTGGTCTTAGAGCTCTTGATCGTGAAGTTGTAGCATTACGGAGTAAAATGAGAGAATTGGAAAAGGAAGTCGGGACTTTACAAGATGCAAAGGCGATCGCGCAAGAAGTGATTACCACTCAGGCAGAGCAGTGCCACGGGCTGCAAGATACTGTAGAGCTGTTGGTAGCGTGTATTGCTAATAAATGAAGGGGCAGATACGGAAAAAGTAACGTTTCCATTTCCCAAGTTCGTGCTCTCACCACAAAACCTTTGTGGGATCCCGAGGAATGGGATGGAAATATCTGGAGTGAATCCTCAGACTCCGAGGTTGAGTTGGAGTTGGATTTAGAGGGCAGGGAGGTGGTAGAAGCACGACCCCATACAAATGAAGGGGCAGCAGGAACAAGCGGATGGGGGAGTGCAGGTCACGCGTACTTACACTCCGAAAGAGTTAAGGGAATTGTTAGAGATCTTTCAGCAAAAGCGTGGGGAAGGGATACTGGCATGGATTTTGCGAGCTTGGGATAGTGGAGCTGCATCTATCCATTTATTAATGGGTGAAAAAAAATATATTAAGCCCTATAGCCAGTGGTAATCAGATACAACAAGGATACGCTCAGTTGCAAAATATCAGAGATCCTGACGGGCAAGATATTATTGCACCTACACTGTATCAATGGTTGTGTGCAGCAGTTTTAACAGCACATGCTGAACCTGTCGAATTAGTGTTGTCCCTCGGAAGCTGGTGTACAATAGAGGAGGGTATTAATTTAGTGCGGCAGATGGGGATGGCTCATGCGTTGCTTACGGGATCCAATCCAGACAGAGTAACAGTAACAAGAATTATCAAAATGCAGCTTTTGAGAGGAGCGCCTGCCTCACTAATACCCTTGATTATACCAGCAGTCACAAATGCTGCTGTTAATGTAGGCGCCCTAGCAAATACCTTGAGGGAGATTGGGGCTGTAATTTCGGAACCATCTGTGTCGGTGGTGGATCGAGGAAAGCTGGCAAAATCAAAAGGGGCTACATCACAGGTGACGAGGAAGAAAATGTGGAATGATCTTTTGCAAGCCGGTGTCCCACAGTCAGAAATAAATGGGATCACAACATCAGCAATGTTTCGCCGATGGCAAAAGTTAGCGCCCGCGCAAAAAAGCCGTCTGCCCCCAGCCCCAAAGCCACCTCTGCCCCCCCCCTCCGCCCCGCCGGCCACCTCACGGCAAGGCGCTACCTGGCAAATGCAAAACAGCAGAACTGAAAGTCTGGCAGGTCCCCCAAAATTGCTGCCACCGTAACCTCTTACCATGGCGGGGCCCAACGCCCCCGTCTTCCTTTAACTATAAAGTGGTGGTCTGGGGGAATTTTACATGTATTAGCTCTGGTGGATACTGGAGCTGGGGTTACTCTATTACATAGTAATATTAATAATAAATAAGCCACAGCACGGGTCTGTGGATTAGGGGAAATCCAACCCCTGCTGTCCAAGCTAAAGTTACCTTGACACTAGGAAATGCCACTCCATTTACCACGACAGTGTTAGTTGCCGCAATTAAAGGATATATTTTGGGTATTGATGTGCTGGCAGGACGAACAGTTGAAACTTTAAATGGTCGCTTCTGGTTCGGGACTTCACAAGTGGGTTTTGCTATTCGATCTGTAAGTGCCTTGCGTGGATTCCCAAAGTGGGATCCTGCTGTGCTGCCTGTGCCTGCCGAGGGGGTAACTGCAAAGCAAGATCATATTCCAGGGCGGAGGAAGAAATTACTCAACCCATTCAGGGACTTCAACAAGTGGGAATTGCTAAGGAAAGCATGACTGCTTTTAATAATCCTATTTGGCCTGTGTGGAAACCAGACGGCACTTGAAGAAGGACTGTAGATTATAGAGAATTGAATAAAGTCACACACCCCCCTCCCACCCTCACCCCCCCTTGCCGTTACGGTACCAGACATGGTTAGTTACTCTTATAGAAAAAATCAGCAAAAATTTACAACCCTGGAAGGTGGTGACAGATCTTGCTAATGCTTTCTTTTCAATAGCCATTGCTTCAGAAAGCCAGAACCAGTTTGCCTTTACCTGGCAACAGAAACAATATACTTTCCAAGTATTGCCTCAGGGATACAAACACAGTCCCTCCTTTAGCCACCAAATGATAGCAGCTGATGAAGCACTATGGCCGGGTACCGTTACTGTTTACCATTCTATTGATGAGCTATTGATTATGGCAGAGTCACAACAAGAAATTGAGGCAGCTGCCAAATTGCCAAAAGCGTATTTATAGGACCAAGGCTGGGCAACTAAGCCAAAGAAAATACAGGGCCCGAGTACTACTGTACAATTTTGGGGAATAGTTTGGCATGGACAGATTAGACAAATAGCAAATAAAATACAGTGAACAGTCCAGTGATTTCCTGTACCAATCACAGTAAAACAGTTACAGACCTTCTGGGGACTTTTAGGGTACTGGAGAACTTTTGTCCCACATCTGGTGCTATCAATGTGCCCTCCGCAGAAATTAACGAGGAAGAAAGTTGTTTGGCGGGGGGGGACCATGCAACAACAAGAAGCCTTTGATGCCTGCAAAACTGGTTTGATTGAGCATTTGCAATTCTACACTCCTAGGTGAGGACATCCATTTGAATTAGAAGTAATAATTCCAGATGATATAGTCTCACGGGGATTGAGGCAGATGACTGGGCTGAAAAATCATGAAAAACCTGTAGGATTTTGGTCCAAGGTATTACAAGGCTCCACTACACATTACATCCCAAATTCTCTTATTTTACATCCTTTATTGATATCAGATTCTCAAGTTCTTGTATTTCAGGTTTCTTCAAGAAAATGTGCTTTATCTAGAGGGGACAGCATTGGAACGGTGTTATTGCTGTCACGAACCCAAAATGGAATTGAAGCTTAGTGTAAAAAAGCACAAGCCATAGCTCTGCAATCTGTGTGGGCAATTGCCCCACACCAGGTTATCAAACCTGGAGTAATATTAGGGGAAGGACCCGGAGCAACAGCGTACGTATTGCTGGAAGGAGATGACACTCCTGTTTTCCTCCCTTATCACAGGTTGTCTCATTGTGCTTTCTAGTCTTGTACGACAAGCACATGCCCTGGATATATTTCTGTGAGATCAACATGTAAATACTTGGATTTGGTTAGTCTCTGCTGTAACAAACTCATCTGCCTTTTGTACTGAGGGAGGATTAACAGCTGCATATCTTTTGACAACGTGTTCCAGTGGCGTGTCAACCCCTGCAGCTGTATTACCGGATTACGCTATGCTAAGTGCTTTTGATATTAATGTTCCTCATTGTTATTTTGTCCAAGTAGGTAATGGCTGTATGCCAAGGACCATCACAAAATTGATTGGTGGTGGACTGTCTCCTTCTTTGACACCATAAACACTGCTCCGATTTTGAAGGCGCATGTTGCTTCAACATAACTGATGAATCAGCCAGCGTGGAGGATGACATTCAACATCCCCAGGACTTAATGCATCAAATGAAACAGTCTACTGGTGGTGCCTGGCTGGCTGAGCACTTCCATTCCCCGACAGGATGGGTGGGACACCTGATTCAAAGCATTTATTGTAGAGATATGTTTATTCCTTTTTCTTATGTCTTTATTATGTGCCTCTGTGAATTATCCTGCCCTACACCCCACCAGCCCAAATGGACACCTGAAGCTCTGCCAGCCCCAGCGGAAGTGGTCCCTTGAGCGAGGGGGTGGAACGTGGGATAACAACGGAAGACTGGCGAGGAGGGTTATAAACACGCTCAAGTGACTCGCAGCTGAAGGTGTCAAAACCCACATATATCACACTAATTGTTGTTTAGTCTTGTGTGCTTGACAAGTAGAACATCTGCGCTTAGATAACAGAGGCTTGTGGTGGACTCAGAGGCACCTTATCGAACATGCTTGAGATTCCTGCCCTGCTGTCGGAAAGATCAAAGCACAGCGGAAAACCACGCCAGCCTGAATCCCTGATGTACCGGCGAGAACAGCAGGTTCGAACTCTCTCGCTAGCAAGGATTCTCTTGCTAACATGGAAAAACTCTCTTGCAAGGACCGAGCTCCGCAGTGCCTGCGTTCCCACTTGCGTACCCCTGCCCGGGTGCTGCTTCAGAGATCCACCGGTTTGTGAGGTATCGAGATTAAATTTACTCTTTGCATTTCATCTGTGGTTTTGTGGTTGTTCCTGCGTCCTGCCTGTGCTTATTCACGCAACCATGTAAGGAAAATGTGTGATTGTAGAAAGTAATATGCAATCTGACGTGATATAATGTACATGAATTGTAGCCTTTGTAAGAAGAAAAATAAATTGTGTGGGTTTTGCGTAAGAATCACCCCAATGAATACCTCTGGTAAGAGGGTAATGACTTTTGCTGCATTATGGACTAATTCAGACCAGATTTTGGCTCTAGGCAGTGCATGGTTTAGTCGGTGAAGATTCAGTTCCCTACTGCAGGAAAGTAGGTACTAGTTTACTAACTTTATTATTCTGTAGATTCCCTTTGGATTATAGGGACACAAAGCATTTGGCAGCACTACACAAATTAATCCACACCTGGCAGACACACTCATTTCTGCTCTTTCTCCAGCGAAGATATCCAATTCCAACAGATTAATTCCACCATCCTCAAGTCTGAGTTGCATTAATGGGAGACTGCAAAGGCGGACGTGGAGTGGATGTGCACCAGGCTCACTGGGGCACCATCTGTATTTTCATCCCTTCAGAAGCCCAGGTAAGTAAAACCAGCCCAGTGGCACATAGGAATTCCAGCAGACCAGCTAAAGAATATGGAGTCCAAGAAAGCACCTAACTTGGTGGCTTGTTCAAAGGCTGCATTTGCTCCTTCAATTCTGTATAGAGGGCAGTAATACCACCAAAAAAAAAAAAAAAAAAAATCGAATAGAACTTCATTGCTCTGTGGGCAACAAAGTACAAACACCTGGTTTTCTGTACCTTCATGTCTTGTTGGATTCTGTGCTGCATCGCACAGCGCACACTGCAATAACATGCTTACTGTGTTTACGGACTCTTTCTTCCTATTACATTAAACTAGCTTCCTGAGGAAATCTTGCTGCCCAGCACACCCTTTCTCCTCAGCTACGTAGTACGCTCCTAGCACTGTAACCAAAGGCAGTATTTCTGAAGGTTCACTACTGGTCCTGAACGTTGTTTGTTTTGTAGCAAACCTGTTAGGAATGGGAGCAGCTCTCTGTGGGCCAAGCACTTTACAGACCTGACAGAAAAGGGTGTTCCTGCCCTTAGAATGTGTTTATTCATCTCAGTTGTTTTCTCCTCTCTGAGGACTGGAAAGAGTTAAATTTACTTACAGATGAGCACAAGAAAAGACCACAGCTGCCTGTGGGATTGGAAAGGCTAGGCCAGGTGGCAGCAGCTAAGCAATTCTCAAGGAAGTCAAGAGCAGCACTAGCATCTAGTTGAAACTAGCCAGACTACCCAAGAAAATTAAATTTTGGCTACATAATGATTGCTTAAGGTTTGGTTGCTTTAAGTCCTGGGAACTCCTTGATTGCTCTGCAAAAACCAGGTCACAGGTGAAATCTTATTAAGAGTTGAACTTAGTTTTGATATGAGCTTTCAAAAGCTCAATGAAAGTGGCAGTTACACCTGAAGACATCTGTAATGCTGGGCCAGAGCTGAACCTTGCTGTCCCATGGCTTTTCAGGCACGGTTTGTTGCAGGTAAGTGGAGAGTGTTTAGCTACATTACAATATTTGTTGTGGTTTTATTGACTGTGACCCAGAACAGAAGTCATTCCTTGTGTTGAAGGATCCTTGCCTTCATAATACTGTGCTAGGGAAAAATTGTTTTTCAGGGAGCTATGTTGAAGCTGAAGGAAGACCTTGTACAGTGTGGAAAATAACCATGGAAATCCTCTCAAAATGGTTGTAATCAAGTAGGTTCAGGTTGCTTTACATGCTACAGGAATTGCCCTATCAAAGTCTGTTCTTCAGTGCAACCTGTATTTAAGTTATAAGTTGCTGAGTGGTATGAGCAGCGGAACCAGATGATGCAGTACTTAAGGGCCTTAAAGAGGAAGAAATTAGAAAGTAGATTTAGAGGGAGCTTCCTCTGGTGAACAGGCTGTGGCTTTAAAGAGAAGCCTTCTCTTTTAGTTCTTGTCCTTAAGCTGAAAGGACTACTACTACCTATTTGCTTGTGTGCCCTTGATTCAACCAACAGTCAGATTAAGGGTGCCCTGGCTCTTAAAAGGGTGTCAGATGTGTGGAAGCTGTGGATTAAAAGTGCACAGCTGCAGGTGTTATCCTTGCTAATCACTGACTCTGTGAGCCAGACCTCCTGCCCTCTCCAAAGCTGGATCTGTGAACCTGCCTCTGGATTGCTGCAGTTTTGCGTTTAGTGAATTAAGGTAATGAAAATCAGTGCTGGGCCATCCTTGTGGCTGTGCAGCAAATGTCATGATTCAGCAGGTATTTGGTGACCCTTTCTAAGAAACTCTTGGGGTGTCCAAGCTCTCCCCACGGTGCCGGGGAAAGCACTCCCGGTCCTCCCAGATATACATTACTCGCCTTTTGCTGCCTGTAAGGCCTTCTGCCTCCACACGCCATCACCTCCTTAGGGTACCTGCTGGTCACGGACACCCCCGGGGAAGGCGAGAGGGTAGGGGACATGGATGAGGTGCCTGTCCTGCCTGGCACCTGGGAGCTGCTGAGTGGCTTTGGTAGCTTGTTCTTGTTTTGGGAAAACATCTCCTGACAGCCTCAGCTGGAAGCCAAGTTTAAGGGGGCGGTGGGGACCCCTTGTACCTTTAAGGGCAGTTGATCCCATACCAGCCCAAGGTGCCAGTCCTGATTTAGTCGTTGGTAGTCATTTTCAGCACACACGAGGGGAAAGGGACCTTGGCTGCAACTGTCACGAGCTGGGGTCGAGACTGTCGGGGGCTGAGAAAATGGATTAAGAAGCTTAATTGGTGGGGGAGGAGGGGAGAAGAGATGAGCAGACAGCAGCTGCCAGCGCCCCACCGCCATCTTGAACATGTCTACCCACCCCTCAGGTGAGCTGGCAGTGCCGGGTCTTCTTCTCCGTGCCGTGATGGCCTGAACAGCAACAGCCAGCACATTTCCTCTTGTTCTGCCCCAGTGTCCATCGGCTGAGGCGTATCGAAACCCTGGGTGTAGGCAGAGTCACTTTGGCCCGGGGTCTGCCCTCGGGCAGGCACAGCGGCTTGTCAGGGGCGCTGCGGCGATACAGACAACTCCTCTATTTTGCCAAAATTTGTGGTTCAAGTCTGTCTTGACTGGAAAAATACCGCCTGGAGTATTTCATATTGTTGGGTCCTGTTACAGTCATTTATGAATTAAATAAAAGTAGAATTAAACTAAATGAAAGAGAAGTGAAGAATGGGAAGGCAGGAGAAAGCAACTTTGGTAAGAGGCTTATTTTGGGATGGGCCATTTTTTCATCGTGGTTTGTGTTCTTTTGCATATTCCTTTCCTTTAGGGCACTTGATGGGGTAGGGCAGGAAAAGCACAGCTCTGCTCTCCGTGCTCTGTGCGGGGAAGGCCACTAAAGGAGTTCAGTTCATTTGCACTCCAAGAACCAAAAAAAATACATTCATTTCTCTCAGTTTGAACCTGGATCAAACAAACAAAACCCCAGACCTTGAATCCTATGAGTGGGGTTGACATGATTGGAAAGGATTTCCTCTGCATACTCTTCTGCTTCCAGGTATTTATTTTGTCACAGATGGAAATATCTGAAAGGTTGTGAGATAAGCATTCAAGAAAAAAATAACATCCTGAGTTTGTAGGAACAAATGAATATGGAAGGGGCTGGAGAAGAGAACATGGTATTAATCACATGACTTGTTTGAAATTCTGACTATTAAAGTCTTGATTGCTGCTTCTGCCTTATGCTTATTTTCTGAAAATAAAGTCTCCTAGATGTTACATTTGCGTGAATAGTCAGAAGTAAAACTACTGACGGAGTCAGAGTCATAAGCAAGTTTGATTATTTTTTTTTCATGCTCTCAACAAATGTGAAAGACACTGTTTTTTTTAATGTAACTTTTTAATAGAAAGCTTGCAAAATTGCAAATGTACGTTTACATTGCTTGTCAGACTATTCTAAATATCTGAGAGTTTTTAATAAATTCCATACCCCCCCCAAGGACTTCTTGCTTAAATATCTGAGAGTTTTTAATAAATTCCCCCCCCCCAAGGACTTCTTGCTGTCTTTATTAGCATCTGTGCTTCTGTGGCATTGATTTATTAGCTGTACCCAGGCATGCTAGCTATACCATTGAGAAGGGTATGCTGTGTTGATTACAGATGATTGCGCCCTTATGCTCCACACTCAAGTGCCTTTCATGTTCTGCAGAAGACCTGGTTATCCAGTTGAGCAGAAGAACTACTGTGGGGCAAAAGTCATGACATAACATGATTATTTACTAACAATTAGACTGGCATGAATAAATTCCATGACTAAAAATTCCAAACTTCTTCACTTATGGACAGTTTTTGAGAGAGGACTTGGTGAATAATTTATTTTGCCATAAGCATTCAGCTTATTCTTATTTGGTGGTTTTTTGTGCAATTTTTCCTCCTTAACAGTTTGTAAAAAATAAAATAAAAGAAAATTTAACTCCTAGCCAGAATAGGACTCCTGACTGAACTTCCCATATAGATAAAACTTACAATCACAGGACCTCTTTTACTACTAGAGCATGTAAAGTTCATGCTAGTGGAGTTTGTACTGGCCAAAGTAGTTGTGTGTCTGTGTTTGGAGGTTTTGCTGGTGTAAGGACACAGGTAAGATCCTTATAAACATAGATTACGTCAAATGTTTTACTTTTGGGGCAGTACTTCCTTGGCAACTGTGGTATTGTTGAACTACAATAAAGACATTCTGACTTGATGTTGGTTTTTGGTTTTTGGTGGTGTGGGTTTTGGTTTTTCTTTCATTTTATTCCACTTCATTGAAGCCAGGACTCTAAATTTCTAGTCAAAATATTTGTTACAAATGAGCATCCCTCTTCATCGAAATGTGTGCATGGAAATGATTGTTCTTCCTGTCCACAGAAGTGGAAATGATCACGTTCTAGACCATGGGAGAAGCAGGTTATGTCATAAGACCTATCAGTGACTGTCCTGTGAAATACATTTTATCATTGGCAAGTACAAACCAGTAAGTCATGAGTTAGTTTTCAGCACGGTAAAGAGCAGATGCCAGATGCTCCATCTGTCTACAAGCACCAATCAATTTTAGCCAAGATTTTTAGTTTCTGAGCTCCTACTGTGGTTGCAAAGAGCTGTGCCATCTTTTCTTCCTTCAGTTAAGAGAAGAGAGATGGGATATTCCATTAATATTAAACCATCATATTATTACTGGAGATATGTGCTGCATACTTTCAGTGGGTATTTAGTAGAATGATTTTGTATAAACTACTTGTGGTGTGTTCCTTTAAATGTCTTTTGAGCAAGAAGCTTGCATGTGTGTGGGATGTATGTGAATTTTACTCCACAGAGTAATGGACCAGTGTCAGTAAGGGACTCTGGCAGCCCTTACAGGAAAGACAAGCACAGAGATTGCCCTCTAAGCTTTTGAAACCCTCTTTAATAAGAGGGGGCCTGTATCGTTCTATAGTTTCTTACTAAATATAAGCAAGTGGTTGTATATACATAATTAATCTTCTCATGGTTATCAGAATCTCCTTAGTGGAAAACTGAAATACAATTACCCTTCAGATCATGGTGAGTTCACAACTTGTAAGATTTCACATGTGTATTAGCAGACATTAATAAGTCCTAATCTTCATTGGTTTTAAACAAAAAGAAAAATGTATACAAGGATCTTGTGGTTATAAAGTACAATTCCAGGGTTACAGTGGTCTCTGGATGCGCATAAGATTTCCTGTTATCAGATTTTCAAAGAAACAGCCATCTGATTTCATCCCAAACTTAGAAATGATGAGCAGAATTTACTTGTACATAGCTTTAGGGCATAGGAACAGGAAAGGACCCAGTGAAGACATCTAATCCATTCCTTGCTCCAACCAGGCTCCTTCATCACTCCCGACAGATGTTTGTCTAATGTCTTAATGTGTCCAGAGATGGTGATGCCTCACTGCACTTTCAGAGTGCACTTCACTTTTAGACATTTCTGACTTAGTCTTGCTGCACTTTAAGCTTCCTAGCACCAGTCCAGATTGCTGCAGGTATGAAGGATGTTTATTTTACTTTCTTTGCAGTTACCTTTTATGTATTTGAAAACTTAATGGCTCACCTCAGTCTTCTTGTCTATGGCCTAAACTCCAATGCCTTTCTTTTAGACGGTGGGTTCTAAACCTTCACTTTTCAGATTAGCAGACCTGATAAAATGGAAGGTTTTGTCCCCTACGCTTGTGATTGCTGTATTGCTGGACATGAGTTCCTTTCAGATCATGAGCTCTCTGCTGGGGCGCAGAAAGTATTTGCCCCAGAGACCTTATAACTGGTCCACAACTGGTGGCACTGATAATACTGTGGTTACTGACATGTGTGTCACCACAGGCTGATATGATCAGAGGTATCTGCTAGGCAATGGAGATTAATTTCAGTGGGTTTGCATAAGAAGCATTCTCTTTTTTCATTTTACTGGACCTTCTCTTTGGAGTGGAGATTTAAGACCGAGATGCTGGTTAGGTTAAAACCCACTAGGGACAATTAACATGCAAGACTAGAGAAATCTGTGTTGGAATGAGGTAAGGGATACCAGTTCCAGATGAAATAAAAAGCTATTAGACTATCAGAAAGAAGAATTTAAGTCATGGGGGTGTTCTTGCTCATTTGGATTTGAGCAAGTATCTGTTTTTAATTGTCTACAGTAACGCAAACGAACAGAAACTACTTGACTCAGGCAGGATTTGAGTGTTATCCAATAAATACTATGTCAGAGACAATCACTCTCTATATTCTTGGAGAGAATTGCGGCTCTTGACTGTCTCTAGAACTATATCAGTCTTGGTCACAAGAAATATCACTCAAGAAAGTTATCTTAATTGTAGCTAAGGTAGCCGGAGAGCAGTTTAGCATGACGAGCCCAGGGGCTGGGTTTCAGGCACTACCCTGGTAAGGGTAAACAAGAAATTGCGCTGAAGAACAACATAACTCATTTAGAACACAACAGATCTTTGAAGGCAAAATGCACTCAATTTGATACAATGAAGGCTGAATTTTCAAGCATACCTGTATAATTCTGATGAAGTTAGTGTAATATACAGGCACAAGAGGCAGAAGTGATTTATCTTTGAACCTCAAAGCTTTGTACCTTGCCGATTAGGTAGCATATGTTGTTTGGGGCTCTTGGTTTTTTTCCTGCTTTCCTTGTAGGTGGCAAGAACTGCCTGTACCAAATATTAAGGAGGTAAACAAAATGCAAGGACACAGTCAAATACAGTACTTTCAAATGCATCAGTGAATACCAGGAACTCATCCAGACATAAGCCGAAAAGAAAAATGGTTGTTGCATTTGGATTTTTCCAAAACATCTGCTGCAGCTGTTCTTACAGTTTGGTGACCAAAAAGGAACATTACAAAAGGTAACATTCTCAACAGTGTAGTTCAAGAAAATAATCCCGTTTTGAAATTACAAAAGGCAGACTTTTTCTTGGTTTAAGGGAACTGTATGACTGGGGTCATCACTGTGGTGATGTGATTTGTGCCACTGTTGACATAACAACATGAAATTTAACTACCCGTAGCTCAAAAGTGGCCTGTCTGTCTTCTTCTGCACAGCGATGATTTATTCCTCCATTATTGTTTTCTTTTTTAAAAAAAGAATGCGGTACCTTCACAGAGCAGGACTGGCTGATATTGACACCTTATGACAGTTGCTGGAATCACAGGGTGCAAGTCAGGACAGGCTTTGGGTTTAGGAGTTACACCAAGACTGCACATGGTAATATGTAGTAGTTGTTATGCTGGCAAGCCACAGGCAAATGTAATGTCATGGAATAGCTCACACCTGCAAGGAAGCAGCTGTCGTAATTTTGGAGGTTGTCAGGATCCATAATAGCCACCTTCCATAACAACAGCATCTGTCAATATAGTGAAAATGCTATCCCGTAAGAAAGAATTAAAAGTAATGTCACTGTCTAAGAGTAAGCGTGCGCGAGCCCTCCTGAGAAACTGAACTACTGCCACCAATGCACTTGAATGAGATTTACTTTGCTCTAGTGATGAAGGGGAAGGGAGTATAAGTTTTGAAATACAGATGGGATTTTTTTTTTTTTTTGTGCATTTGACTTTATTATCTTTTCCCCAATTCTTTTACATGCTGCACCAAATAGGTCAGAGGGTTTATTGTTGTAGACTTGTAAGTTGGAAAAGAAGTCAAGCCAGTAGTCTGGATTGTTGGGACCTTGCAGACCTTGGCAAGTAGCTTGCAGCAATAGTGTGAGCGTGCTCTTGTGTGGTGCTGATGGAGTCTTCCTCACCCAGAATGATCAGGTCTTCTCTGGTTCTCTTTGTTGTTCAACTGTGCTAAAAGGCAGCCTTTATCTACAGTCGCTGGAAATTTTGTAGAGGTTCTATATTTTTTTGCTTTCCTGAGAGCTGTTGCAATCATTCCAGAGCACTGCAGAAGGATGTGAAGTTAACACACACAGGTTGAGTACATCAGCTTGTCAGAAACACAAAAATAAACACATAAAAAAGAAACAGCCAAAATGGAATAGGTATGTGCTAAAAGCCCTTTTTGTGACAGGTGAATCTATAGCACAATTTATGTTTCCTTGCACCTGAGGGACAGATTCCCACCTGTCCTTAAACTTAATCCTTGCATGACATGCTCTGTTAACTGGAATACCTTTGTTACCAGTCTGGGATCAATTTGGTGCTACGCTGTGTGTGTACGCTTGCCACAAGTGGAAGGTGGAGAATTCTAGGACAAGGTGAAGAGACTCATTCCTGGCTACTCCAATTTCTTCCTTCATTAATTCATTGGTTTGACGCATCATTTGGAATCTTTTTGCTAATTTTAAAGGCCATAGCAGTTCCACGTTTGTGCCTTGAGGGGCTGCATGCTTCAGCTAAGGTGCTTCCGTAGGAAGTTTATTTGGCGCTGCTGGACTGCAGCGTGCTCTCTTCGTAAGGAGGCACTGGGTCTGGAGAGAGCTCAATGTGAGCCTCGTCCATGGAAGTCTTCATGGTGGCCTCCTCATAGGATGGAGGCAAACACACAGAGAGGAATGTGGCATCGGGGAGCAGAGTGGAGTAGTGGAAGCTCTGTTCACTGTTCCAGGGCAATACGGAAAGGAAATTGGACACGTCATGCTCAGGCAGGGCCTCGGGGAGGTCGATGCTGAAGATCTGCCCCTGCGGAGTGGGGCGCTGGCAACGGCGGTACAGGAAGAGCAGCAGGGATGCCAAGAAGAGCAACC